>NC_133231.1:32143090-32163667 GCF_040436345.1 Pagrus major | reverse complement strand
GTGCTTTACAGGTGCATACAATTACAGTAAAAGCATTTAAAAAAACATTAAAACAAAACATTAAAACAAGTTAAGAAATAAAAAACATTAAAACAAAACATTAAAACAAGTTAAGAAATAGGAAAGTATGCTAAAATAGAATAGGTTTCCTGCTGGATTTACCTCCCATTGTTCTACTTGTCACTCATTCCAGTGCACTTTATAATTATCCTTAAGACCCGGTCGTCACCGCGAATTCAGTTTGTTTACGCTACAAATTCTGAAAAAGCAGCCAACCAGCGGTGATAACCTTAAGAGACCCCTTGTCTCCACTTGGTTCCACTCGGCCCTGAGTTGGCCCCCAATCCAGCGGTAAAACAGCTTAATAGGAAAAAACACCTTTTTTTCCTATTAGCTCCGACGTTCCCAGAACCCGGTATTACTCTGCCCTGAATTGGTCCGAGTCGCCCAACTATCACAATGATCAATAGAAATCCAGCAAAAATTACTATTCACAATAATAGAAAACCAAAGTCACAGCAACTCAATGTGCTTTACATAAAAAAGGAAGCATAAGACAGAAAAAAAAACAAACAAACAAAACACTGAAAACAGAGTTAAAAGCAAGAGCAAATAAAAGTAAAATAAAAGAAAATAGATAAAGTTTTAAGTTCTCAGCTATAAGCACGTGAAAAGAGAAATGTTTTTAACCTGGATTTAAAAGTGCTTACAGTTGGGGCTGATCTCAGTTCTGCTGGTAGTTTGTTCCACTTGTGTGCAGCATAGCAGCTAAATGCTGCTTCACCATGTCTCGTCTGAACTCTGAGCTCCACTATCTGACCTGAGTCAGTAGATCTCAGAGCTCTACTGGGTTTGTACTCTACTAACATGTCATTCATGTATTCTGGACCTAAACCATTCAGTGATTTGTAAACCAGTAGCAGAACTTTAAAATCTATTCTGTAGCTGACTGGGAGCCAGTGTAAGGTCTTAAGAACCGGGGTGATGTGATCTGATCTCTTTGTTCTGGTTAAAACTCGAGCTGCAGCGTTCTGAATGAGCTGCAGCTGTTTGATGCTTTTTTGGGGGAGACCAGTCAGAAGACCGTTACAGTAGTCTAGTCTACTGGAGATAAAAGCATGAATCAGCTTCTCCTGATCAGTTTGGGACATAAAACCCTTAATTCTGGATATGTTCTTAAGTTGATAAAAGGCTGATTTGGTGACTGATTTGATATGGCTGTTGAAGGTCAGATCTGAGTCTATCAGCACGCCAAGGTTTCGGACTTGGTCTTTAGTTTCTAGAGACAGTGACTCAAGATGTTTACTGACAGCAACCCTCTTCTCTTTATTTCCAAAAACAATGATCTCAGTTTTTTCTTGATTTAACTGAAGGAAATTTTGGCTCATCCAATTTTTGACTTGCTCTAAACAGTGACATAATGACTCTATTGGACTGCAGTCATCTGGAGACAGTGCAAGATATATCTGTGTGTCATCTGCATAACTATGATAGTTGACATTTGAGTTCTGTAGAATTTGACCCAAAGGCAGCATATACAGGTTAAACAGAAGGGGTCCAAGGACTGACCCCTGAGGAACTCCACACGTCATAGCCACTCGATCGGATTGATAACTACCAATGGTCACAAAATAACTCCGTTCCTCTAAGTAGGACCTGAACCATTTTAGGACTGTCCCGCTGAGTCCTGCCCAGGTTTCCAACCTGTCCAGCAGTATACTGTGATCCACAGTGTCAAACGCAGCACTGAGATCCAACATGACCAGAACTGACACCTTGCCTGAGTCAGTGTTCAGCCTTATGTCATTTAACACTCTAATAAGAGCTGTTTCTGTACTGTGGTGAGGTCGGAAGCCTGATTGAAATTTGTCGAAGAGTCCACTGGAGTTCAAGAAGTTGCTGAGTTGATTAAAAACCACTTTCTCAACGATCTTGGCTATAAAGGGAAGATTTGAGATGGGTCTGTAATTGGTTAAAATGGTATTATCCAATGTTCTCTTTTTTAAGAGTGGCTTGATGGCAGCTACTTTCAGGGGTTTAGGAAACGTGCCTGATTGAAGTGAGAAATTTATTATTTGTTGCAGATCTGTTTGGACAGAGCTTATAATAGTTTTAAAAAAGTCAGATGGTATTGTGTCAAGACAACATGTCGATGTTTTAAGATGCTGAACTGTTTCTTCTAAGGTTTTTTGGTCAACTGTATTAAACTCTGACATTACCGTTGATTTATTCCTAGGTGATGTTAGGGATTGCATCATTGTATTATTTTGCTGATTTGTGTTGATATTTAGCCTTATGGATTTGATTTTTTCATTGAAGAAGTAAGCAAATTCATTGCATTTTTCTGTGGAAAAGAGTTCTGAAGCTATCTCTTTTGGGGGGGTTGTAAGCTTATCAACCATAGCAAACAGAGCACGAGTGTTGTTGATGTTCTTATTAATCATTTCAGTAAAGTGTTGCTGTCTAGCCTTGAATAACCCATGTTTAAAATTACAAAGACTTTGTTTGTAGAGGTCATGGTGGATTTGAAGTTTAGTTTTTCTCCATTTACGCTCAGCTTTCCTGCATTCTGTTTTCAGAGCCTTTACCATCAAAGTGTTCCTCCATGGTGTTCTCTGTCTGGTCAAGGTCATCTTAGTTTTAAAAGGTGCAATGGTATCAATGACATTTGAGATTTTGCTGTTGAAATTATCCAGGAGTTCATCAACTGTCTCTGCACTCACAGTTGGTGACATGACTATAGCCTCCATAAACTTAACACTGGTATTCTCATTTATGAACCTTTTCCTAACAGATACAGAGGGTAACTGCATGTCCGGAGTTATCTGTAAGTCAAAGAACACACAGAAATGATCAGAAAGAGCCAAGTCCTTGATATCAACAGAAGTAATGTCAACACCTCTAGAGATAATCAGATCCAGAGTGTGGCCTCGGGTGTGTGTGGGCCCTTTCACATGTTGAGAGAGGCCAAAAGTGTCAAGAAGAGAGCAAAGTTCTTTGGCATTTGTGTCCATGTTATTGTCTATGTGAATGTTAAAATCCCCTGTTATGATAAAAAAGTTGTAGTCAGTGCAGATAACTGACAGTAGTTCGGCAAACTCATCAAAGAATTTTCCTGGGTATCTTGGTGGTCTGTAAATAATTAGGAAGAGAACTTTTGGATCCCCCTTTACTAAAAAACAGAGATATTCAAAAGAGCTAAAATCACCAAATATAGTTTCCTTGCACTGAAATACAGATTTAAAAATGGTAGCAACTCCCCCGCCTTTCTTACCACTTCGACACTTATTCATAAAACTGAAATTTGTTGGTGCAACCTCATTGAGGATGGTAGCACAGCTACATTCAGTCAGCCATGTTTCACTAAGAAGTAAGAAGTCTAGATTATAGGTCATAATGATGTCATTTACTAACAAGGATTTGTTGGCTAGTGATCTTATATTAAGTAGAGCTAACCTTGTGGAGATAACAGGAGACACTGGTGAGTTTCGAGGTTGACAAGCTATACTCACTAGATTGGTAGATTTAATTGAACCCTTTTTATTTCTCACCAGTTTGATCACTTTTCTGTTACCCATCACCACAGGGATTGAGAAAGCTGCCTGAACTCCATAGGGCCCTGACTTTTCCTGGGAAAGAGCATTCTTGATATCAGTATTGCAGCCTGGACCCGGCACATATCATTCAGACTCAATGATATGGTGATTCAGAGGAAGTGGGGGGGCTCTGTGACTTTTGGTCGAGGGTTGTTTCTGACGCGGTGGAATGCGAGGGGGTGGACGATGTGGGGGGTTAATGGGGGAAAATATGAGACCCTGGCGTGGTGTTAGTTGGATTCCACTAGTGAGAAAGCTCTTCATCCTGTCAGGGAAATCCAGAAATGGGGAGTCAGGACTAGATGAAGAGAGTTGGGGGCTGGATGGGGTTCGGGGGGTTGAATGTTGGGAGTCTCCTGTTGGGGCCGGGGGAGACTCCTCGTGTTGAGCTGATGGGGCTGGTGGATGATCCACTTGTTGGGGTGCAGATGATGACGTTGTTGGGGCTGGTGGATAATCCACTTGTTGGGGTGCAGATGATGACGTTGTTGGGGCTGGTGGATAATCCAGTTGCTGGGGTGCAGATGATGATGTTGCAGGTTCTTTCTGAGTCTGCTGTCCTCCGTTGTCAATCCTTATCTCAGCGCCCTCACCAGAGCGCCGTCTTATCTGCTGTTTTGGATTGTTTTGTCTCTTGTCCTTGACAGGGACTGCTGGTGCCTGACGCAAAAAGTAAAAGATGTTGGCACTTAGCAGCTGTACTCCTGACTTGTTAAGGCTAAATCCATCTGCCTTAAAGAGGTGCCTGCGTTCCCAAAAGATGTTGAAGTTGTCAATAAAGTTCAGTGATTGAGCAGTACATGTATCTTTAAGCCATCTGTTCAGCATCATCAGCCTGCTGAATCTCTCATCTCCTCGCCGAACTGTTGGCAGAGGTCCACTGAAAAACACCTCAGTATTTAAACACTGAACTTTGTTGATCAGTTCCATGAAGTCTCGTTTTAATAGCTCTGATTGTTGCTTCACAACATCAAGGGCTCCTGTGTGTATGATGAGCGATTTCAATGTTGGATGCTCAGCAACAATCTTCAGGATCTTTTTTGAAACATCAGACACCATGTCATTGGGAAAACACAGTACCTTGGTGTTGTTCTTGCTGCAAAAGCATTTTATGTCATACACAGCTCCGTCACCCACTATCAGAGTTTGAGGCCCAGTGGTTAGCTCTCTCTGTAGCCCTTTAGCATCAGATTTAGCCTCATACCTTTCTCTGGTCCTGGGAGATGAGCCTTCTTTTGGGGAGTCTGGGTCCTGTGAAAGTGGAGCAAATCTGTTCACAAGTAGAATCCCTGTGTCTTGGGGCAGTTTGCTCGTAGCCTTGGTCCGTGGTTGTTTTCTCCGTGGTTTTGGGGTTGAGGAGACAGTCCTGTGTGATGGCAGTGCAGGCCACTCGGTGTCGTAATCCATCTCCGAGTGCTGGGTTCTGCCTGATAATCGTCTTCCCATGTTTGAGGGAGGTATTTTGTGGTGCTTTGGCTTAGCACCAAGAGAGTTCCAGGGAGGACTGTTTGATTTACTCCCATTTACACCTGGCTCCGGCCGTGCCTTGGTTGTGCCCGTTAGCTTTGTGTTAGCCTGCTCCCTTTCACTGTTTTGGAATATCGGCAGAGTAGTATCATTTCCATATTGTCCATTTATCTCCACGTTCACTTCGAGCCGATGCATTTTTGTTTCCAGTACTGCTATCTTCTGGAGCAGTTTGTGGTAGTCCTCCGTGGAAAAAGGAGGCATCTTGCTGCTAATTAGCTTCTGTTAGCTGAGCTCCTCAATCCCGGTCACGACAGTGCCGGGTTGTGCTGCTGATAAGCCACACTCTCAGGGTAAAACAGTTTAAAAAACAGTCGTAGCCTCCAGTAACTATCATAAATTAGGCTCCCAGTGATATGTAGGTATCCAGGAAAAAATACAAATAAATTTCAAAAGGAAAAGATTGCAATGAAAAAAGAAAGAGAGAGTGAAGCGGAGAGCAAAGGAGTGAAGCGTCTGCACTCAAGCAAAGCAGGAAGCAGAAGCCGTGAAACGTGTTGTTCGTTGTGTATTCATGTCGTGTTGGTGTTGATGTAACGAGCGCTCAGTGTGACTCCAACACAACTCATGTTTGAGCTGCAGGTCAGAGACACTGAAGCTGTGGGTGAAGTCAGAGTCAGAGGAAACCCTGACGAGCTCTCCAGCTCTTTACTGACGTCTGATCAAACCTGAGAGGAGACTTTCTCTCTGCTGGGTCAGGAAATGTTTTAATTGCATGTTTTCTCACACACACACACGCACGCACACACACACACACACACACACACACACACACACACACACACAGACACACACACACGTTTGTCCTTCTGTCCTTGTGACGACTCTTGAATTATAATTCACATGCAGACACCTGATGAAGGTCAGACACACTGAAACATGTTCATAAACCACCTCAGCTGGAGGTGAGACGGTGTGAAGGAGTCTGTCTCATCGTTATCAAGTTGCACCAAGACACACCTCACACCTGTCTCACACTCACACCTGTCTCACACTCACACCTGTCTCACACTCACACTTGTCTCACACTCACACTTGTCTCACACTCACACCTGTATCACACTCACATCTGTCTCACACTCACACCTGTCTCACACTCACACTTGTCTCACCTCACACCTGTCTCACACTCACACCTGTCTCACACTCACACCTGTATCACACTCACACCTGTATCACACTCACACCTGTTAGTGAGGACAGTTTAGTGAAACACGAACATGATTACCAGCAGACAGAGTTGGTTTGTGTTCAGAGACACCAGCCTGTCGGAGGAGGAGACGCCGCCTCTTTTAATCTGTGCTTCAGACTGTTTCCATCGTCCAGCAGCTCATTAAAGGTCCGAGCCGACCCAGCACACAGACAGGAAGCTGCTCAGAGACACAAACTGCTCGCTGGGCTCACTGGATGTTTTCAGCTTCAGCAGAAACAAAAGTTAGCATGCTAACATGCTAAACTAAGTTGGTGAGCATGCTAAACATCAGCTTTGTGAGCATGTAAGCATGCTAACATTAGCCTTTAGCTCATATGGTCATGTATGTGTCTCTGTGTTGAAACGGGCTCTGCTGTCGATGTGTGAACGAGCTGAACACGTTCAGTTTGAGCTCATTTCAGGTGTGTTCATGAAAAACAGATCAGAATATTCTAACGTGATAAAAACTCGTCCCGGGTCTCTCAGGTGCGTCTGAAGCGTCTCAGGTCTCTTCTGTGTTCAGTCTTCATTCACTACGTCTGCTCCCAGAGCTCCGCCCGCTATCTGATCCCAGTCGTGTGATTGGCTGACAGGGGAGGAAGAGACCTCAGAGCGCCACATGAATTAAACATCCTCCATCTCTAAAAGACTCAGAGCTCGTTAGCAGGAATAACTGTGAGACGGAGCGCCTGTTAGAGCTGACAAATCAGATCCATCTGGACTGAAGGCTCAGGACGGCGCCTCCTTCATCACATCTGATCATTTTTACAGTTTCTTATTTTATTAGACACATTTAACGCTGAACAATCAAACACTGTGAGCTGCCTGTCAGTCGTGTGACCTCATGTTTACAGCTCTCTGTATGAACATGAACCACATCAGAACTAAAAGAAAAACACTTTTTATTTCTCCAAGTCAGAAAAGTAATTGATTCACATGTAGCCCCGAAAACGAAGGTGTCGAGTACAGAGACTCAGAGATGTGACTGAGTGTGAAGGAAAGATCCTGTAATCTGATGTGAAACTCTCAGTGACCCTAAAGAAACCTCACAGGTGAGCTGAGCCACAGCTACCTGCTCAATGTGTTCGAGGACCGACTGTCCTGATGGGACAAAACACGTGTCTCCATAATGTCAATCATTACAGTTCAGGATGAAGGATGGGTCTCAAGTGTGTGTGTGTGTGTGTGTGTGTGTGTGTGTGTGTGTGTGTGTGTGTGTGTGTGTGTGTGTCAGATATCCCAGAGGACCCTCAGGCTGCAGAAGTTTATTACGACCAGGACGGATTTGATTCGTGTTCAGAGGACGACGAGACAGAGACACTTTACCTGTCTGACCCACAGGTGAGTCTGTCTGCCTGTCTGCCTGTCTGTCTGCCTGCCTGTCTGTCTGCCTGTCTGTCTGCCTGTCTGTCTCTCTGTCTGCCTGTCTGTCTGCCTGTCTGTCTCTCTGTCTGCCTGCCTGCCTGTCTGTCTGCCTGTCTGTCTCTCTGTCTGCCTGTCTGTCTGCCTGTCTGTCTCTCTGTCTGCCTGTCTGTCTGCCTGTCTGCCTGCCTGTCTGTCTGCCTGTCTGCCTGTCTGTCTGCCTGTCTGTCTGTAACATGATTCATGTCTCAGTGTTTGTATTTCGGTGTGTTCAGACCTTCATTATTAGAACGTGTTGTGTTTTATTCTCATGGTGTTTAACCAGCTGTTCATCTAATGACACAAGTTGAGACAGTTTATTAAATTACAGCTGAAACAGTTAGTTAATTAATCCAGTAGTCTATTGACATTAAATTAATTCACAACTAAGCTAATAATCGTTTTGTTATTTTAATATTTTCAGCTTCACAGATGAAGATTTGCTGCTTTCCTTCGAACTATACTACTATAATAAAAACATTTTCTTCTTTATACATTCATTCTTTTACTGAAGCTATTTTCAATGCAGGACTTTTACTTGTAACAGAGAATTTCTACAGGTTAGTCGTACTTTGACTTGAGTTACCACGCAGTTAGCAACACACAGCGTTAGCAACATGCTACAGCTAGCAGCCAAAACAAAAAACAACCACAAGAATCTCAGTGTGATCTAGAAACCTGATCTGAGTCCTGTGAACAGTCAGTAAAACAGCCGGAGCGCTCCGCTGTTACCTGGAGGACGATGACAGACGTTTCCTTTATGTCATAATCAGACAGGAATAGTCCAGCCTGGTGTCAGACTGAAGATCATGTTTAAAGGGAACCAGTCTCTACGTGGATGGTGTCATTTCTCTGCAGATGTCACACTGTGACATCAGGATTTACTGCAGAATAACCTTTAAACTCCACCAGGTCCGTGTTGGGTCCGTCTCTGATCCACCACGGCAGCAGAGCTGATAGGTTTCACCCTCGTCTCTGTGTTAACTTCCTGTGACTCCGCTGCGTTGTGTATCTGCTCCGTTGCAGCTCCGGCGGTCCGGACTCTTCTGTAGCAGATACACAAGACTTCTGTTTCTGCCGATGCAGCAATTCAGCTGAATTCAGCACAGAGCAGACAGGAAGTCACACAGAATCAACAACATAACATCCGCTTCAATTTCAGAATAAAACACTGCGTGATGACGCCAGCACAAACATTTTTAAAAAAAGAGACAAATACAAGCTTTTCTTCTGATCCTTCGGTCGGGAACACTTCTTGTTGTTGCGTTAATAACACACACCTGTAACTGCGGTCGCACCTGATTCTGTAATTATCGCTGGAACTCCTCGGCCTCAACTCCAGCTGTCCGGCGGCGCTGCACTCAACACGCAGCCGGTGGAGGTTGACGGACGACGGAGCGCGAAGAAAACCCGCAGCGGAGCCGTTCAGCAACGTCAATGCATCCAGTGGACTTCCCGGGTCAGAAGTTACAGTGAGAAATGTGAATTTTGCCAGTTAAGGATCTGAAAACTTCCTCCGTCGCTGCAGACGACCAGAGCTGAAGTTTAATAAAGTTAAATCTCAGTTAAATATTCTACAATTATAAGTCGTCATAAACTCGACTAATTAGCACTGATTCACTTTTGTCATATCTATAATTTCATCATCTAACACACACACACACACACACACACACACACACACACACACGATGTGAGCAGAGAGGAAACAGGATCAGTTTCTGTGTTTATACTCGGCTCATCCTCATTATCATCGCATGTTAAAAAGGCCAATTATTATTATGTATAGCTCCCTAATTAGCACAGCAGAATATACTGTTTGTGTGTGTGTGTGTGTGTGTGTGTGTGTGTGTGTGTTTGTGTTAGCATTAGCACGGATTAGCATGAAGCGCACAATGAGGAGCAGCTTTGATTCCAGCTGCTGGTTTTGTGTGTTTTAATGTGACGTTTGGGCAAAAATTAACATAATATGATTCTCACACACTGAGCTGAGCTCGTAAGTCCTCTAATTAGACACACACACACACACACACACACACACACACACACAGGACAAGGTGTTAATTTAATGCACACTATGAGCAGCTTATTTCTTTTTAACGAAAATAATCCAGAAAGTGCGTTTCTGCATTTTTTCCAGCCGACTGTTAATTTGATCGAACTCAAACAGTCCTGATGTGTTTTTATAAGCAAAGCTGAGCTCAGCAGATAAAATTCAGATGTGAACAATAAAATCCAACATGAGGGAGGACAGATAGCGACGGGCTGCAGGAAGAAGAGATGAAGAGCACAATAATGAAGCAACAGCAGAAAACACAGATGAGTGAGGAGGTATACACTCACACACACACACACACACTCTCACACACACACACACACACACACACACAGACTAAATATATAAATATATAATCGACACCTGTGTGAGAAAATATCTGCTTTGATAAAAAGTCGGAGGCAGAACTACGGTGGCCTCTGAGGTCAAACACACTGCAAGTTAAGACCCTTCATGTTTTGTTCAGGCAGAGAGACAGACAGACAGACAGAGAGACAGGCTGAGAGACAGACAGACAGGCAGAGAGACAGACAGAGAGACAGACAGACAGGCAGAGAGACAGGCTGAGAGACAGACAGAGAGAGAGACAGACAGACAGACAGAGAGACAGGCTGAGAGACAGACAGACAGGCAGAGAGACAGACAGAGAGACAGACAGAGAGAGAGAGACAGGCAGACAGAGAGACAGAGAGACAGACAGACAGGCAGACAGACAGACAGAGAGACAGACATTATTTCTATTTCAGTCAGTATACAGTGTATAAATGTAAATATACAGTATTTATAATGTACTTTCACTTTAGATACTTCAGTACATTCACATGTCAGATACTTTAAGACTTTTACTCGAGTACTATTCATACAGGAGTATTTTTACAACACTGATAAATAAACTGACAGCAGAGAAACGATCAGAAAACAATCAAAGCGTCTGTTTTTGACTCTTTTCTCTGAGTCGTCTTCATGTTGCAGATAAATGTGTCACTGATCTTTAACAGTTCTCACACAGCTTCACCTCCGTCAGGCTTAAAATACTTTTACTCTGTAGTGTAGTCTGATGTGTAGTCTGATGTGTAGTCTGATGTGTAGTCTGATGTGTAGTCTGAGCCCGGCTGTGTGAACACGGTGCGGTTCTGGGTCTCAGTGTGTCAGTACAGCAGCTGTCTTTGGGTTTTCTTCACCTCCTACTGACCGTCTGTGCTCAGACGTCCACAGCTGATCACAGATCTGTTCATGTCCGTCACGTCTGTCACACATGTAGGAAGCAGGAAGTCTAAAATCCTGCAGAGGAACATTTTAAATACTGAGATAAACCAGATTATGAGTCTAAACACCTGTTGATGCGTCCCAGAGAGGCTCGTTACAGCACAAGACAAACAACTTCCTCCATCTTCCTCCACGTCAGCACTGTCCACATTTTGTCAAGTAGAAAACAGACCAGCTTCATTTTGGTCTTTCAGCAAATAACCTGGACCTGGATGTTTTTCTGCTTGTATGAATAATGGCGACCACAATTTTTGAAATTGGACACAGCAGCGGTGAAATATAATCCCTCTGGGGAATTGAACACCATCAAAGTACATCCACCGCTGCTGTTTATTTTTCCTGCTGAGAGACTCGCATTGTTTTTCTCTTCTCGACTATAATTATGGAAAAGATCCCTGCAGAGACGGACTCTTTGTTTAAGAGTACATCCCTCTTTGTTCAACCAGAAACAGTCGGATTGCTTCTCATACAAAGACAAGTCTGTTTGAAGCACCTCAGCATGTTTCATGATGCTCTGATTACATGAAAAGTCATAAAAGTTAAAGAAATAATCTGAGAATTCTGCATTAACATGTCAAAACGACTGGACCTTTGTTCCACATGTTGTTGAGTTGTGTTCTCACATCATCACAAATGTTTCCAACAAAGATCAAAGCAGAGAAATCCTCCAGTGTCCTCGAGGTGACGGTGAGTTTCATCTGGTCGTCAGGCTGATAAACAGGAGTGAAGATAAATCCACTTTTTAATCTCACGAGTTACAAACTAATCTCTGAGCTCTCCTCCCGTCGGTGAACATCTCTGGATCAGAACCGAATCTGATGAGACTCCAGGTGTTTATTCCTCCGGGAGGTCTGGATCTGCACTCGGGCTGAACCTGAATATTCTGCTATTCAGATATTCATTTGTGGGTATTTGTTTTTAATTTTGGGATTCTGATATTTGTTTTGTTTGTTTGTGGTTTGCTGAATGTAACAGCAACAGTGTTTCCCACATTCAATTATTTTTTGCCGCCTGCCACGATATCAAAATGTATGAATCCACTTTTTATTCCCATAAATTATAAATTAATCTCTGAGCTCTCCTCGCGTCGACAGACTGACAGGGTCGTCCTCTGTGTCGGAGGAAACCGTCTCTGTCTGCGGTGTGAGGCTGTAATGTGACGGACTGACTTCAGTTATAACTCAGACTGTCTTTCATATCAACAGTATGAAAGCCATAAATGTTCCTGAATGATGAACAGAAACTCTTCATCTGTTACGACTGTCTGGTGAGCTGATGGCAACAAAGAAGCAGAGCGGGAGAGTTTATTGTCGTAGATAATGAAATATAATATTTATTGTGGGCTCAGCGTGTCGAGCAGCAGCAGCCTCATGAGAGCTGGTTGGGTGTCAGACGGAGCAGCTTCATCTCTCTGTGTAATCAGGTGAAGTGAAGCAGCAGCAGGACGAATTACCTCCATCACTCCTCTCCTCCGCACCAAACCCCTTTAAGATATCAGCTGATTTTCAGCTCCTACACAGACTGAATTTGTTTCTGCTCTCATAGCCTGAAGACACACTGAGGCGGAGCTAAATGTCCCCGAATAACTGATGGGAGTTGATGTTTCCGCCACATTTAAATGTGAATGTATTATTTATATCAGTAACACATAAATCTGCAGACGGATGTATGTGCCATGTGTGATGGAGCCATTAAAGTAAATGTCGACGGTTGGACTAATGGTGTTCAACATCCGCTGATGCCTCTGAGGAAGTTATCCTTCTGATCACCACATAAATGAAAAGACCTCAGTTTCTTCAGCCATATGTGGTGCACATTTTCAGAAAATGGCCAACAGGAAGCCTGCAGCTCCAACTGAACTTTTACAATATCTAAAAGTAAAAAATCAAAATGGACCAAACTGTTGAGTAACAACATGAAAAGACAAAATGTAAAAGGAATATATTTGACTGTCAGTTGTCTAGTTTCTACCTAAACTGAGTGAAGAAAAGTGACTCGAGATAAACTTCTACATAATCTTGTCAAAAGTTTTATTAATTAACGCTCAACCAAACTGTTTGAGTGAGTGTAGAAAATTAGGAAAATGTAAAGTGAATTTATTAAAACTACCAACAGTAAAGTTTCCACCTGATTACAGGGTAGTGTTTGTTTTTTTATCAAATTCCCATAAAATGGCAAAAAACTGTCTCAATGTCTCAGAAACGCGTGACTCTTTAAAAATCTTTTAAAATAACTTTGAGTTTATTTTCTTTACAAAAAACGTAAATGTAAAGTGAATATATTTAATTTTCAATAGTTAACTTCAGTTCCACATTTCTAGAAAATAATGAAAATAAAATGTGGTTAAATCCCTCAGAAACATGACTCGAGTTAAACTTCTGTGAAAACCTGAATATATTTGCCTCGTGTTGGTCGGTTGGTGACTTTGCGGAGATGATTTCTGCATGTGAGGAAATCCTGCCGGGGATGAAACAAAAGCTGTGTGTTGATCTGATCTGATGTGTTTGTGTCCCGATCGTCCTCCAGACCGTCCTCCACATGATTCACTGTGAAACAGACACTTTCATGAGTGTTTACATGAACTTTAACTCAGCTGTGAATCAAATGTAACTGGATTAACTTCCTACGAACTCTCTGCTCCTTCACTCAGAACTAATGAGTGAAATAAAAGTGCCACATTTAAATGATGCATCAGCTGTGAAACAACACGGTAACACACTGACAAACACTCATGTAAACCGTGATGAGAGTGATGTTTCTCTGCTGTAATGAAATGCAGGACACGGTGGTGAACTGCATCAGCTGTTTGAAGGTGGAAAGAGCAGTAATGAGAGTGAAGAACATGTCTGAAGTCAAGGACAGACATGATTGATGAAAAAACAAGTTTTACTGTGAGAGAAGAAACACATTTTGTCTTCAGATTGTGAGTCAGTCAGTCTGCTGTGAAACATAATTTCTTTTTGTTTGTAAGTATAAAAAAACTTTAGTTTCAGTAGTTTCATGTGTCTGGACGGCACGAAGCTGTGAGAGAGAACTTTGAGGTTTTAAAGTCAGACAGTAATGGAGACATGGTCGGGGTTGGAGAAGAGTCGTGTATACAACATGACATCGTCTGCGTAAAGTTAAACTGAGGTAATTAAACACTTCATCGGGAAAGATGGATTTCTTTTTCTTTTTGATTAGTTTGCTTCAAATCAGCATCAACTTTTCAAACACAACCATGAGAATGTTCTTCAGCCACTAACCAACAACACTGGCAGGTTATTGTTCTGCAGATATGTTTCTTTGTTATGTTGATTAAGGAAAAAAGAATGAAACGTTCGTCATGCAGCGTTACGTATTTTGCACTCATTAAGCAGTTTGCACTCTGAAGAACTACAAGCTGATTTAAAACATGATTTTAGTTTATATTTCAAAGGCGCCGATCACACAGAGACTCGTCACTACAAGTGCAGTCGCTTTAAAAACGCCTTTGAAAAACGTGTTTTGGACAAAGCAGCATGGAGCGCCTATGGAGCCGGGCTGCACGTGCATCCCACTGTCATGTAATTGATGGTAAACGTGGCACAACTCTGCGCCTTGTGCTGAAAAGCTGAACTTATTTTAATGTTTAAAAACCTTCAGAAAAATGGGACATGCAGCGCAGTCAGACTCTGTGATCGGCCCGAAGTCTCTGAGGAGATTTAACTCATCCTCAGTGTTCGTTATTATTACATTATTACATTCCTCTAAATATGAACAACAAGTAGTTTTCTTCCTCAGGATGTGATGTTGATGTGATCTCTGTCCTCAGGTCAGTGAGCTGGAGGCCATGATGAAGCACATGCAGAAAGTTCTGGAAGAGGAGCTGAGCGGTGAGTCTGAGTACACATGAAGTACACATGAAGTACACATACACAATGTACATCAACATGGTACTTTGCACACAAAAAAATACCTGTGAGTGTAAAACAATGAGAATTATTTCTCAATATTTTCCACTTAAACTCACTTTGCTTACAGAACGTGTCTCCTCCAACACAAACAGATAGAAACTGAAAGTAAACATTAATAAATCAATAATTACTGAACAGTTCAGTTCGTGACACTAAACATGATATAATTATAATAAACTGCTGAGCAGCAGCATGATGCAGGTTTCACTGAAGTTCCCATCATGCTTTGTGCTTTCTGTGTAAAGATCCTTTTCATCAGCAGGAGTTCACATATATTATTATAACTGTACATATTTAATCCATCCAGTAACAGTATTGATCAAGTCTGAACACACACTCACACACACACACACACACACACACACACACACACTGCTGCAGTCACTTAATTGGGTCAATAAATGGGAAAAAAAATGAAACCTCTTTGCAGCTTCTGCAGCATTTTAACACTGAGTCCACATTATGAAGTCATCTAGCAGGAAGGTCAGGTCCCACTTGCGTTACACTCATCAGGCCTCTCTGTCCTCCAGCAGTGGTGAAGTTTTAATAAGTGTGTCCTTCCTGCAGAGACAAGTGTTAATGACTGGATGTTTATCCCTGCAGTCGTCTCCGTCTCTCTGCCCTTTACTGAGCGTCCTCCTCCTCCTCCTCCTCTCAGCCTTCAGTTCCTGTTGGCTTGGTTCAGTCACAATCTGTCCTCGGCTGTGAAACCTGTTCGTCTCGCTCTGCTGACCTCAGAACAAAAAAAAACCTGAGCTGAAGATGAAACTGTGTTGTCTCTCTGCTGTCAGAGGAAACACTGAGGCCACACAGCGACTCTGCTGCTTCTCTCACACAAACACACAAACATATATAACGATATATAACATATTTTTCACTCTGAGTTTTGGTCGTCAAAGGACGTTTAAACTGTACAAACAGATATTGTGAGTGTTTTGTTCAGTGTTGTGCTCGTTCACACAGCTCAGTGAGTTTAAATGAACCAGACGTTCGTTTCTTCAGTTTTTATTAAACGTGCTGCTCTGAGCTGCTCTTCAGCCTCTTACCCATCTACCCCCGATGGTGGTGGGATGTAACAGCTTATTAAACTTTTAGCAGCAAAATGTAATATTAACGCATTATTAAAAAGTTTACTGTGCCAAGAAACACTTTACCGCCCGCCTGCATCACAGACGGTGTGATATACAAATCAAAATATGTTTTATCCGACATATTAAATATCTCTGGGAAGCTGCACGTTACACACTGAGTCTTTATGCCCACACCGTCGCACTAACGAGACCTCTGCGGTGTGATCGTGTCCCTTCTATAATCCAGCCTTGAACTGCACGGAGACTAGGGTGAGGGTGATTATTAATCCATCTTCCACGTTGAGAACAGTTCTTGTTGTTAGCTTAATTTTTAGCCGTCCACTGGCAGTCCCATGATGCCTTAGGCTACGTATCGACCAATCAGAGGCTGTGCTTTCTGACCGAGACTCTTTATAAGTCTATACAATATCTATAATCTATAATGAATTGCAATAACTTGAGTCTAAGTGCTTTGATTACTCGATATGAAACATAACCCTCTTCCAGTTTGTAAAGCCTGGTCGTTCTTAGCATCATTAACTCTTGTAGGTTTAACGACGCTCGTGTTCACGTTTCTTAGTTGCAAACAAAAAATATGAGCTCGTTCAATGAACACACTGTTTCAGTGCGTTCATGCACGACACTGATTGTGTTACTGAAGTGTGAAATATTCAGTTATTTCTAATTAGTTGTTCAGAAAGTTGTTTATCAGGACACAAAACATTTTCTGTTTCCAGTTTCTTCTGTCAGTAATCTGAATGATTTTAATCAACGAGGAGACGTCTGACTGAAATGTGATTGTATAAAACAGAGTTGTGTTAAATGAAGGTGTCTGACTCTCTGCTGCTGAGAATCTAATGATTGTGTTCGACTTCTACGTGATTTATTCCAGTTTAATAGAAACGTGTCATTTAGATGCAAATCAAACGGACACGTTTCAAATGTCGAAAATAAAGAAACTGCTGACAGTCTGCCTCCGGCTCGTGTTTCTTTAAATTACAAATTAGATTAAAAATGAAGGAGACGATTAAACACACACACACACACACACACACACACACTCTGTACTTTTTAAATATAAATGCGATTATTCGTTGTTAATACTTGTGTTTTTTCATACTACAGAATTTCTACATGTTTCATAGTGTTCACACATGCTGCTGGTTGTCATGGTTACAGCCATATGTTGATGCTGTAGTGGACAGTCAACACTGTTGTCTCAGTAAAGACAAGTGTGACACGTGTACATCAAAGGGAGGACGTCCCTTTGTCCCTCAAACAGACAGAACACCTGACTGTACATCAGGTGAAGCTCTGAGTGAAGTCAGCACTCAGCAGAGACTCTGGTTCTGGTTCTGGTTCTGGTTCTCTGTCTCCTCTCTGTAACGTTACGTTCATGAAGTAAAGTCCATTTCCCCTCCAGCTCCAGTCAGCAGTCAACAGTACAGAACCTGGAGGTCACCTCCGGATCACTGCTGCAGTCAGGCTGATCAACAGGAGTGAAGATAAATCACCTTTTTAATCCTTCAAGTTACAAAGTAACTCTGAGCTCTGCTCCCGTCGGTACGTGCACATGCACGTTTTTACTGAAAGTTCATTAACTTCAGCTCGTGATGACTTTAATGACACAGATTTTGCGTCTGTTCACGTCTTCACATTGACTTTGTTTGTAATCTGAAGCCTGAAGTCGGCTCCAGTTTGTGTCCGAACACATTATTTCGGGGCAGGTTGTACAGATGCCTCCTCAGCACACTGTATTTCTGACGGTCTGGGTCGAGCAGCGGTGGACTTATTGTTCCCTCGGGGGATGGAGGCAGCAGACCACGTCCTCAGCAGCCGTTAAATCCTCAGATATTTAGCTTCCAGTCAACAGACAACAGACCTGCAGCAGCTCAGAGGCCGTTACTCTGATTTACTGTCCGCTCATCAGCTGTTAAACAGGAAGTCAGAGTCGCGCTGCTGTGTCGGCGTTACTGTCTGAAGACAAACAGCAGGTTGGTTTTTATTCAGCTGATCAGATTCAGTCTGAAGTCAGAAGGAAGACGAGACTAAATGTCTTTAACTCATATCAGGCTTCAGATCAGAAGGATTTACTTTATGATTCAGAGAAATCTCTGTGTGTTGTGACATCAGCAGGTTTCCTCCACAGACTTTAATCAGACGAGTCAGAGCTGCTCCGGCACGGAGACTTTAAATGAAATGTGAAATGTGATGTTGGTGATATTCTGCGCCTGCTGGACGCCACCACATTTACCCTGACACAGATTCACTGCGTGTTTCTGTCTGTGTATTAATTAACTGTATATGTTCTGTTGTTCGTGTAGCATGAAGGAGTTTATGAACTTCGTTATACAACCCTGTGTTGTGTGATGATTAATAAAGTCTCCTGGAAAGAAAAAGCGTAAAGTTTGATGAACATGATGGTAAACATGGTTTCAATCGAGTCCCAGTTCAGTGAGGTCCACCTGGAGCGTTTCTCTGCGATATAAGAATTTATTTTTTTTTACATTAAGACGAATCATTTACCTTGTCGGTGTTTCTCACCTGTGTTTGTTCTGTTGTTTCTGTGTGTTAACCAGCAGAGCCAGAAGAGCCTGAGGCCCCTCGGAGCCTTCAGGGGCCCCCGACCATCAACGGCAGCCTGCTGGAGGCCAGAATCCAACACCTGAGAGAGTGAGTCTTTTATTTTGAAGGCCTCTGCAGAGTTTAAATACAGCATGACTTCCTTTAGCTGCTGAGGTTTGAATATTTTACACATGATATCTTCTGAGTGTTTTCTTCTCATGCTGTTTTTTATTACGACATTTTCATGATTGTACTTTTATTGAAGTAACATTGTCAGTGCTGCAACAGAGTATTTGTACAGTGTGGTTTTATTACTTTAGTTCAGGCTCGGGCTGTAACAACATCAGATTTTCACCTCATGAAATAATTTATGTTATCAATATTTTCATATCTAAAGAAAATGTACGTAATCCAATAAACGTCCACACTGGTGAGGTGCTGTAAGGCAGAGTGAGAAGAAAAAGTGAAAAGAAGAGAAACTGAAATGATTTCAGAGCCTCTGGATTATCATATGTAATTAACACAGTATCAGTCATTCATTTACATACAGCTCCTACAGCTCCTACAGGTCCTACAGGTCCTACAGGTCCTACAGCTCCTACAGGTCCTACAGCTCCTACAGGTCCTACAGGTCCTACAGCTCCTACAGCTCCTACAGGTCCTACAGCTCCTACAGCTCCTACAGCTCCTACAGCTCCTACAGGTCCTACAGCTCCTACAGCTCCTACAGCTCCTACAGGTCCTACAGCTCCTACAGCTCCTACAGGTCCTACAGGTCCTACAGGTCCTACAGCTCCTACAGGTCCTACAGGTCCTACAGCTCCTACAGCTCCTACAGCTCCTACAGGTCCTACAGCTCCTACAGCTCCTACAGCTCCTACAGGTCCTACAGCTCCTACAGCTCCTACAGCTCCTACAGGTCTGTGGCGTCGCTCCAGTTCAGACTTTGACACCACAGAGTTTGCTTCTGGTTTAAACTCTGTGTCTCTGAGAGCATCTGTGAAAGTTTAATTTAAAAATAATCCAATTATTCCAGAGGAACATGTCGCCTGGAGCGTCCGTGTGTTTCCGTGTGGATCAGAGTGGATACGAACCAGATTCACTTTGTTTGTGCAGATTAAAATGGGAGAAACCAGAGAAAACAGACACACAGATATAAAAAACAAAGATCTTTTAATAAAAACTTCACTGCAAAAAATTACAGGGAAAATTTAACATGACAACAAACATCTGGACAAAGTGGAGCCAAAGACACGAGCAGTGAAGGTGTGAAAGGTTAGAGAAGTTAAAGTGTGTTTCTCTGTCGTCTCGTCTCGTCTCTTCAGTTCTCAGTTCAGAGTTTGATCACCTGAAGAACGTCGTTACATCTGAACACAGACTGATCCAGATGTTATCTCAGACCAGCAGTGGATCAAAAGTCCAGGAGAGAAAACAAACTGTGATATTTAGTTTAACTCTGAAACAGAAATGTTTCCCTGCGTGTTACTTTGGACCGAAGCTCTTTGAATAACAAAGAGAGTTTTTTATCACCAGACGAACAAACACGTCTCCTCCTCAGATCAATGCTGAACTCATGTCTGTGCAGGAAACCTGAGAGGAAGTCAGAGCTCAGCTCTCAGGACGTCTGCAGCTTCTGACTGGACCTCTTTAGTTTCTCTCGTCCTGTTTGTTTCAAACATCTGCTGAGTTTCACTGTTTCATGTGTTCACTTTAAAGGACTAAGTGATGGGGGGCTTTTATTGTGAAGGAGTTACAGGAAATGAAACAGGTTTGCCTCTTTGTTAGCGGTGATTCTTCGATGGTCCTGCTGGGATCGGGACGAGAGCGCCGCTGGTTTAAGAACCAACCCAGTGACGATGGACATGCGGGTCCGTGCTGCGTCGGGTCAAACCGAGTCGAGCCCGGCCAGCAGATGTGTTTCTTCTTCTTCTGTGGTGGTTTAATGGCGCCGACTGGAGAATAAGCTCCA
>NC_133231.1:31965590-32140590 GCF_040436345.1 Pagrus major | reverse complement strand
CACACAGAGACACACAAGCACACACACACACACACACACACAAACACACAGATATCGACCTCCCTCCCACCGAGCTGTCACTCAGCAGCAGCAGCACATGATGACCGTCCTGCTGCTGTGGATTCATTCAGTCCTGCTGAGAGTCTCACTCAGTCCGTCTGTCTTCAGCGTCTCTCACAACAGAGACACTTCAGTTTAACTGTGTCAACATACATCAGGTCTGTCCCGCTCTGATCTTTACAGTGTAGAGACTTAAAGACCACACTGAAGTCCTGAAGGGACATGGTTACATCAAGAGATTCACCTGAGCTGAGACATCCTGAGGTTTAATGTGTGCAGGCAGACAGAGAGACAGACAGGCAGGCAGACAGACAGACAGACAGACAGACAGACAGACAGGCAGACAGACAGAGAGACAGACAGGCAGGCAGGCAGACAGACAGAGAGACAGACAGACAGACAGACAGACAGACAGACAGACAGGCAGGCAGAGAGACAGACAGAGAGACAGAGAGACAGACAGACAGACAGACAGACAGACAGACAGAGAGACAGGCAGGCAGACAGGCAGGCAGACAGACAGACAGGCAGGCAGAGAGACAGGCAGACAGACTGTTTTCGTCTGGACGGTAGAAAACAGATTTTGGGAAGGACACAAACATCAGTCTTCTATCTGACATGTTGTTTTGATTCGGTGAATCTTCGGGAGGACTCGGTGGTTTCACTGCTTCAGCATTCAGTCGTGTTCTCAGGAGACTTGATCGTCTGCAGCTTCAACTCCACAAGGTTCAGAATCACTTCCAGCTCTAGTTTTTATTATTTTTGAGTCAGTTATTTATTTCTTTTTCTCCTGAACAGAACAGAAACACAACATCCGTCATGCTGGTGGTTATTGGTTCATTACTCTCCATGAATCCATCGTTTGGTTCCAGTAGTGAGAAATGTGGAGACAGAGTCTCCATCATCACGTTCGTTTGGTCCAAACCTCAACATTCATGCAAATACATTCAAATCATGTGACAGTTTTACAGGAAATATAACGATTAATCAACTAATGATTCAGCTGCAGAGACGAGACACTAACACGCCTTTTCTCCCCATTCAGCCTCCCTCTCTGTCTGTTTGCGTCTTTTACGTCTTTGTCTCGTCTCGCTGCGTCTGCCGTGCGTGATGTGCTCTGATAGGTCGACATCAGTCTGGTGATGTTGGGAAGGCGGCGTGCGATGACGCCAAATAACAATAATCCATAATTCACCTCAGATGCATCAAACTAAAGTAACGAGGCTGTTTGAAGCTGTGAGGAGGAGAAAGTTCAGATGTTTGTGTTCAGATGTAGAGAGGGAAAGTCTCAGAGATACTCAGGTACAGGACAGATACCTGAAACATGGACTGAAGTACAGTAATGAAGTATTTGTACTTGGTTACTTCCCTCCTCTGCAAAAGTACAGTATTCCTCTCTGAGTTGTAGTTGAGTAAAAGTAGATGAGGAGAAAATAAAGCGGCTCAGGATCTCTTCCACAACAGGTGTTTAATAAAGTTCCTTCTGGATGAATAACGGCTGCAGCTGTTGGTTCAAACTGTAAAATATCTTCACTGTATTAATATTTTGGCTGAATGAATCTGTTTGATCTTTGCAGCTTGCAGACTTCAGTTGGGTTTATTAAAAGCAGAGTGTGTCGTCCCTGCAGGTCCGTCTGCAGCCGTCTGGGCTCAGACGTCTTCCACGGGCTGTACGAGAGCCTGAAGGAGGCCAGGCGGCAGCAGCAGGATGGTGGTGACGGTGTCACAGAGGCTCTGACACACCTGGAGGACAAACCTGAGGACGGGCTGCAGGTGGACCAGCTGCTGTTTTATGAAGAGGAGCTGCAGAGAGTGAGACGGCTGCAGGACGACAGCCCACCTGTCTGAACCGAGACCGCAGGAAGGTCCAGATTCATTGTGTCAGGTAAATAAATACCAACGATACCATATATATATACTGCGCTGTGATTGGTTAGTGGTGACACCTGGACGACAGACACATGAACTAAAGATCTGATTTTTAAAATGAGCTCCACCGTCAGCAGCTGCAGCTTCACACTGACCAACACACCAGCAGACTAAATGTGACATTCTGAATCATAAATGCTTTGACTCTGTTAAAACATGAATGCAGGACTCCCTCCGACCCTGATCCTGATTTCATTCACTGAGCAGAATATCTGAATATTTGTACGACCTCTATCAGTTTCAGTACAGATCAATAACTGACAGTATTTCTACTGATCGATCAGATCAGCTTGTGTCCAACGTCTGCAGACAGCTGATCAGCAGGGAGAGATGAAGCAGGTCAGAAGACACAAGCTGAGCGCTCAGATCAGATTCAGATCACTGTGAGTCGGCTGGACACTGATGTGGCACTTTAGACTCAGAAGATGAGGATAAATATAACAAATATATGTTCTGTATTTATAAATACACCAACAAACTTAGAGTGAAATAAAAGTCTTCATTTTTAATTCAGCCCTCATAAAACACGGAGACCTGATAGAGTCACAAAGTATTTCCACAGTGTCAGTCAGCACAGCTCATCATCGGATAACGAAGTATTCATATCGTTTACTTCAATATAAGTACTAATACCAAACTATAAATATAATCTGTAATGAAAGTCAAAGTAAAAGTCCTGCGCAGAAAGTGTTTGTGTGTTTTTGTTGCCACACACGAGGCTGGAAATGTCCCCGCTCCTCGTTAACAACATCCGCTCTCTTGCCACAGTCACAACGGTAAATGTCCTGATGTCTGGTTAAAAACTTCTGGTGTCTCGACTTCTGGTTGAAAACACTTTGTTGCTATTAAAACAGCTGAAAATGTCTCGAGCTCTTGTTAAAAACACTCATTTGTCACCACAAACATGGGAGACACGTTCCATCTCAACTGGTTTCACACAAACTCAGTCCTGGCAGCCTCGCCGCCCGGCTGGACC
This sequence comes from Pagrus major, assembly GCF_040436345.1. Classification (NCBI taxonomy): domain Eukaryota; kingdom Metazoa; phylum Chordata; class Actinopteri; order Spariformes; family Sparidae; genus Pagrus; species Pagrus major. Next base: position 32,137,625 of record NC_133231.1, on the reverse strand, counting down.
TCCACCACCATCACCTCCGCCTGCTGACGTGAGCTCCTGTTCTGTGTGTTGATCAGCAGCGGTTCGTTGTGTCTGGTTCTGCAGTCGTTACAGTTTTTAACAGCTGCGGATATAAAACGTGAAGCTGATCTGCTCCTGACGGCGGTGAAGCTTCCTGCTGAGGTGTCGGCTCTCAGGTGTGTGTTGTGGTGGATCTTCAGCAGTTTGTGCTCTCAGAGTGAAGTCTGTATGTGTGAAGATCATCTGAGGCGAATCCTGAAACCTTCAGTCTGATAAATATTCAGTGTGCAGCTGACAGCAGACTTCTTCTGTTGGTTCAGCTCTGAATGTAAAATAAAACTGCGACTGGGAGAATAAAATAATATAAATGTGTCATTCTAATGTCTCATCTCTGTTTTATTCACATTCAGAATTTGTGCTTAAAAAGAAACTGAGTGGAAATTCAGTCAATTTTAATAAAAGACAAACTTTAAGAGTCGAAATATTTAAAAAATGTTGTTTTATATGTTTCTGAGACGTAAAAGTTAAAAGATAAAAAGAGAAACAGAGCTGAGACCTCACAACACAAGCTAACGCTGACGTTAGCTTGTTGGAGCAGCTAACGCTGATGTTAGCCTGTTGGAGAAGCTAACGCTGATGTTAGCCTGTTGGAGAAGCTAACGCTGATGTTAGCCTGTTGGAGAAGCTAACACTGATGGGGATCATCCCTATGTTCCCCGCTGTGTATGTGACCGGGGAACATGGGACCCTTTTTCTAAAAAAAGGGTCCCATGTTCCCCGCTGTTCACCCAAAAGGGTTAGGGGTTAGTTACTTAGGACCCTTTCTTAGAAAAAAGGTCGGGAACATAGGACCCGGGGAACATGGATACGCTCCCCACTGATGTTAGCCTGTTAGCTTTAATTTTTCAGATCACGTCTATTAGCAGCTCTTTAATTAAAAATCGGTGTCATTCAGCCTTCAGCTCATTTTTTATTATTCAGTGTTGCATAAAAACTTTTTGGTATAATTTCACATCATATATTTACATTTTTCAGGCATAAATTGAAAATATACATTTTAAACGTGTAAATATAAAATGTGTATGTAAATGTGTTGACTGTGCGTGAACCTCCTCTGTGCTCTTATAATTAATCTTCCAGGTCTGTGGTGTGAACATTTAGCTGTTAAACGGCCGTCAGACGACTGCACCGTGATTAGAGTTTAATTAGACGGAAGTCAGTAAGTGCTAATGAGCCCTCTCTGATGTAATGAGGTCTGTTTAAAGCTGTCATCAAGACAAAAAAAAGAGAAAGTGAAGATCATGAGCCGGAGAGCAGGAGTCACCTCTGACCCCGACACCATCTTGTGTCATTTATAAGAGCAGGAGATGAAGTCAGAGGACTGAGAGGACGTATTCAATCAAACAGACGATGGACGAGGAGGATTACTCCAGGAGGGAGGGACGTCTTCACCATGTGAGGCTCAGGTCGAACAAATCAGCCTTTTCCCTCCATTTTCTCTCTGCAGGCTGTAATTAGCTCTCAGTCGAGGCTTCGACTCCTGGAGAATAAACCCTCTGAGCCAGAGAGCTCTGCAGGAACACCGTCTTCTTCTTCTAATAAACCAGGTCAGAACAAAGACTCCAGTAATCTGGTTCATGTGTGTCAGACTGGAGCTGTGGGTCCTTTGAGTCCAGACGGTTATTGAACCCGTTCATCAAACTAACGGCAGTCAGGAGCTCTGGAGGTCACAGGAACAGGTGATCTCAACCACAACCTGCTGAAAGGAGTCTCCTCAGTCCACGAGGAAACACCAGGAGGTCAGCTGATCGGTCCTGAGTGTCAGCTGATCGGTCCTGAGTGTCAGCTGATCGGTCCTGAGTGTCAGCTGATCGGTCCTGAGTGTCAGCTGATCGGTCCTGAGTGTCAGCTGATCGGTCCTGAGTGTCAGCTGTATGAAAAATGAAATGAGTAAATCAAAGCGGTGTCGACCCGTCATCACGTTACTGATCACAGCACCAACACATCGTCACAGTGTGGAGGAGAAACAGACAGAAGAATAATGTGGAGCTGAGAGGAGCTTCAGGAGGAGGAGGAGGAGGAGGGAGGAGGAGGAGGGAGGAGGAGGAGGAGGGAGGAGGAGGAGGAGGAGGAGGAGGAGGAGGGAGGAGGAGGGCGACGCTGAGCGCTGCCAAAACACAGATAACAAGAGACACCGTTACCTTCACACACTCACACCACAAACATCTGACCTCCAGGCAAGTTTCGGGTCTGTAGAGACGACCCGCTGGAGACGGGTCTCTGTAAAGATGTGGACACAATAGTCTCTGAGTTACATTGTTTTAGTCCGTTTCCTTTTCCTGTCAGCAGACATGACCCAGGAGCAGCTTTAGATCCAGGTGGATCAGCAGGACTCTGGTCCGGCCTGCCAGGTCTGATGGTTGAAAAATGCTGTGGGCTTTAATCGGCACAAAGTCCAATCCAAAACAGCCGTTTTGTTCTCAGTGCTGATGACAGAACTTCAGTCAGACAGAACTTGTTTCAGCACTGAAGTTGAAGAAATAACAGTTACAAAGCAACATCTGCAGGAGCATAATGACAGAATCACTAAGATGATCTGAGTGTGGACGAGATGTCTGCAGGTGGACGTACAGAGACAACGGATGTCTTTGACCAGCTGACATTTATATAAAAAATAGATGATGTATTTGCATTTTTACTGAAAAAGCCACTGAGCTCTGCTGACTCAGCTGCACCGTCACTTATCAGCCCTGAGTTCTGTCTGCAGGTTGCAGACACCTGACAACCTTCAAGACCAGTGAGTCTGTTTGTGTCCTGAGAGCCACTGTAAGCTTCATGAAGGGACCATGCAGCTGCAGGTGTTTGTACCAGCCTGCAGGTGTTTCTACCAGCCTGCAGGTGGTTATACCAGCCTGCAGGTGTTTCAGCTCGCTGTGTTTAATTAAACTGATGATTCTTACAGAGAAAAGCTGTCAACAGAAGTTGGTTTGAATGTTCGGAGCAGTGTTTTCCTCGTTGACTTCCTCTGCAGCTCAGCTGGATTCAGAGCGACGGTGTTTCATCTGAACTTGTTCTGTGTCGTCGGGTCTGCGGGGCGCCCCGCTCTCCGTCACGCCTCTGTGGAGCTCAGCGGTTGGGGGTTTAAATCCCACTGGAGCTGGTCGGCATGACAAGTTCTGCCAAACAACAGATGTTTGTGGTTTTCACACCAGGAAATCCTTCCAGCAGCACAGAAGCATCCAGGAGTTAAAGCTGCTGCCAGTCTGTCAACAACACAGAGAATTATCAGCCGCTAACAGGGATTACAAGATGCTAACAGGGATTACAAGATGCTAACAGGGATTACAAGATGCTAACAGGGATTACAAGATGCTAACAGGGATTACAAGATGCTAACAGGGATTACAAGATGCTAACAGGGATTACAAGATGCTAACAGGGATTACAAACTGACACAGCAGGAAGCGTTTTACAACAACTCTCTGCGTTTGTTAACATATTGTTCAAATACTGAGTCCAGTGTGTGACGGGCCTCTGGGTCTGAGTACTGTCGACACATCTGACCTGAAACGTGATAAATGATGTTTAATAACTTTAATCTGGAAGACGTGGAACACCACCAACAGTATGAACTCAGATTCATCCTCGTGTGCAGAAATAAAACACACCTACATTTATAATTCATATATTCAAGCTTCAATCTGCAAATGGCCGACTGCAGTCAGGTTGATAAACAGGAGTGAAGATACATCCACATTTTAATCCTAAAAGTAACAAAGTAATCTCTGAGCTCTCCTCCCGTCGGTCAACGGCTCCGGATCAGAATCTGATGAGACTCCAGGTGTTTGTTCCTCCTGAAGGTCCGGATCTGTCCGTCATGAGTTTCACATAAAGACGCAAATTTGTCTTTAAATTTACACACAACACATTTTCTTCACTTTCTGTGGGAACAAACAACAAACTGTTAGCGAGCTCCAGTGTGTCCGAGCATGACTCCACCGACGTCTTATCTGTTGGATTAAAAGTTAAAATAATAATGAAGTGGAGTAAGAACTCAGATTACATTAATGTCATGTCTTGTGTTTTCATGCTGTGAAGCCAGCACACACACCTGACAAACAGCTCAGCTCTTCATTGGTTCAACGTCCTAAAACTTCACCGGTTAGAAATAAAAACTGCAGCTCAGAAACAGAGAAGTGTGTGATAATGTATCTTTTATTTTTATTCTCACCACTTCAGGATCCTCCAAACCAAAGAAAACTCAGACGGGAGAACTCGTCAGAAAGAAAGAAAGATAAAACCCGGCGGCTCTCCGTTCAGTCAGAAGCAGAGTGAGTTCAGAGAGACGACCTGGTGGAGACAGTCTGAGGAACATGAGGAACATGAGGAACATGAGGAACACGAGGAACACGAGGAACATCGAAGTTTGATTCTCAGACACTTTCTGACCCACAACTGAACTCATGAAGCCTCCGAGGCGTCGACTCGTGATTTAATTTGTTCCCTCCAGATGGTCCGATAATAATAATAGTAATAATAATAATAATAATATTATTAATAATAATAATAATAATAATAATAATAATAATAATAATCAGTTTGTATTTATTTATTGAAGGAAAATGTGTTGATATCATTTCTTTATAATTCAAAGTCATATGTCTGATAGGACTTCATATTTCATGTTGATAACATTTTGCAGTTTTCACAGTATTGTTTGCTTTGTGTGATGAGGCCGTACGGAGGCCCTGAAGGGCCACAGTGTGAATTTACCTCTCAATAAGTTTCTTGTTCTGTCGGGTCCACAGAGACACACTGAGCTGCATTAAATATTATAAGATACGATCGGTCGTTATTGATCCACAGAGGAGAAAGTGTCCTGCAGCAGCACAGAGACACGACAGTAGCAGGAGGTTTATATGACGACTGAAGCAGAGTTTGTTCTGTATGTTTGGTCCAACATCATTTAAAAATGGAGACATTTATAAATCCTGTGCACCGAACACACAGCTAACGCCTGAACTGAAGCGTATAGTCGAGTCGTACCTCGCTAGAAAGCTTAGATTCTTGTAATTCTCTTCATGTGAACCATTTCAAGATAAAACCACATCATCGAGGTCCAATCAACAAACAGAGAGTGTTTCAGTGTCCTCTCTTATTCCCAGATGTCCTCAGGATCAGCTTCAGTGACAGATTCAGTCCAAAACACAGAATTCATCATCAGATGGAGACAAACTGCTGATGCTCCTTCGTACTTTGATCTGTAAAAACACTCGTCTCATTCACAGCGGACGCCATCGAACCTCCACGCCGGAGATCCTGACGCAGCCGCCGTTCGATTGACAGCTAGTGTGAGCAGGCCGGAGCTTCTACGCCCGCCCTGGAGCCGACAACAGCCAATGAGTGATCGTGTAGTCAAGTGACCCAGTCTCTCTTCTTCCTCCTCTCTCCTGAGCCACTCGCACTCCAGCCTCCAGATGATTGACACATCATGTAGCCAATGAGATTTCACATCCAGTAATATATAGTTTATATCAGTTTTTAAAGCCTGAACTTGTAAATGTGATGTAGTTTGTTGTTTCTGACTATTTTATCTGCACAAAGTGTAAATCAGGAAATAAAGAACTGTGACGAGTTTGATGCTTCAGTTAGTCTCAGATGGATTTTCAGGTAATTTTGGCATTTTGCCTGAATATTTCCTCAGAAAAACCTTTTCAGTGATATTGTTATTAAATTTGAACTTGGACCATGTCAGACGATGATGTGGACCTGTTGTGTTCTCCAGCTAACAGGCCAGAAAAGATATTATATCATCGAGTGTGTTGAGTCAGAAAACATGTCCGACCTCCGAGTGATCAACAGCAAACGTTCAGGCTCATTTAAATACATTTCAGGAAGAAGAAGTGACGATGTTTCGTCCTGTATTTGATGTTCTGACCCGACATGTGGTGTTAAATGTTAATGTGCAGTTCCTCTGATGTCCACCGGACGCTGATAAAATACATCATGTGCACACGAAGACACTTCACACACCTGAGGACACACCTGAGGACACACACCTGCATACATGTACTGGACCAACATGAACCTGAAGCAAACAGAAGCTGATGTGAAGGATTACGTTCGATTAAAACACAAAGCTGAGCGATGAGCTCAAGAAGAAGAGAGAAGACAGTCGACACGTGTCAAAGTTTGTCTCCATTAAACAGAAATAACTCAAATGGAGAACGTTCAAAGATTAATAGAGATTATGAGCTAAATAAAACAAGTCAAATAACAGCTACACAAGCAATTAAAGGCAAAGTAATGTGATATTCTCAGGTTAGAAATAACAAGTTGAGTTAACAGCTCTACACTGTTATCATCAGCTGACACACACACACACACACACAGACACACACAGACAGACACACACAGACACACACACAGACACACACACACACACACACACACTGGAAGTGTGTAATTACACTTCAGCTCATATGAGGAGTTTCTGCTCCTCCCCAGGTGAGTTATAGTGAGTTTAATTAACACACACACACACAGAGACACACACACACTGGTGTACTGACTGGACTGTGTGTGTGTGTGTGTGTGTGTGTGTGATGAGTCTTGTGTGTTTTCTCGTTCAGCTTATTGTCGGAGGCTCTCTGGGGTGAAGGTGTGTAAACCAGCCAACCCTTTCAAAATAAAAGCCTCTGATGAATCCTTACACAAACAGTGTATCTGACTGAAGAAGAAGATGATGTTTGCCCACTCAGTTTCACCCAGGATCTTTTTACTGCTGATTTTTTTCACAAACAAAACTGACATTTCTGGAAAACAATACATTTTATCACGTGAAAAAAAAATCTCCACCAGAAGCACTTGTTTAAAACATGACAGAAAAAGATTTTCTCCTGATTATTTTCATTTCACTCGGGTTGACACGACATTCATTTTCTCCTGTACAGAACAGATTCACACATGGAAACTAATATTTCCTACTCATGAAAAAACACATTTTTTCCTGCTAAAACTTAATTTTTCACTCAGTTTCACAGATGGACAAAACGTTGTTTTCCAGTTTCTCCTGAAATTCAGTTTCACACATGAAAAATAAAGCACAGATTTTGACCTCACACGGGGAAAACAATGAGCCATCGCCTCCTGTGTCGAGGATCTCGATGTTGTCAGTGAGAGAAAGATGAGTTATTATATATTTCTCTTCATGTGTCGTCTCTCTGACGGTCTGTTTGCCTCTGTAGGTCAGAGGTAGGTCTCTGTTTCATCAACAGTTAAAATCTCCTCGTTAAATATTTGATGGTTGGTTTTCTTCAGTTCATTTGTTCTTTGAGAATTTCTGTTTTTACGCTCTGTCACTCTGAAACAAGCCTGAACTCTTCCTCTCTGTTAGACCTGAAGAGACACTCAGTTAATATTTTACTGTCCGTCCAGATAATGTGAGCGGCTCCATCGCTCCAGTATTTACCTCGTTACCTTCAGGATGTCTGAAGACCCTCCAGGTGTTACTGAGAGTTCCTCCAACCGTCCAATTAACTGCTGAGCATTTCCTGCAGCTGCTGAGGATTTTAATGTGAGTGAAGAGCGAGGATCAGCTGCCGGCTCAGACCAGGAGGTCGTTCAGTATCACTGACACTGTTTCAGTCTCCACAGTAATGGAGGTTTGACACGTGACCTTCTCAAACCACCTCAATCTGTGAACCTGGTCTGCAGACAGACTCTGCTGGTGGAAGGATTCAGTGTAAGTCAACAAAAAATAAACCGTCTGAACTCAAGTTTCTCTCTGTGACTGAACTAAGATGAGCTTCATCGCCTCGTTAACTCATTGTAATTAATTATTTATTATTATTTTTTGTCTTTTTCAAAAAAATAATTATGTTTCATTTTCCCCCCAAAAAAGTTTTTTTTTTTTATTTGCAAAACCACGTGAAGAAAAATTCCCAGGGTTTTTTTTTTTCACGTATTAAACAACGTGAAAACACATTTTCAGGATTCTTTTCAAAATCATTTTTTCACGAGGAAAAAACTTTTTTTTTCACATTTTCACACAAAATTTCAGGGAGAATTTTTTTGTTTTGATTTGGGTTTTTTCAGAAATGTATTCAGCACGCGTTAAATCATTTGTTTCTTGTGTGAATCTGAAAGACAAACAAAGTTTTGGCAGGAGAACATCACATGTTGGGCTTCATGTGGAGCTTCAGCCTCACTATGAGTTTCACAAAAACAACTTACACTGAAAAAATATTTTCTCCTGACAAACTTTTTTCTCACTCTGTTTATGCGGCTCATTAAACAGTAACTTCATCACTGGAACATGAAGATGTTCAGACTGTCTGAACGATGACTGAACTGTGATTTCAGAAACAATCCATGAAATAAAACCCTGATTGTCTCAGGATGATGTTTGGAGCTGGACGACGGCCCGGCGGTGGAAACATGTTGGTTCTGGTAACGACTGAAACAGGATGATTCAATGTTTCCGTCCTTGTTTCCTGATATTCTCTTTTTTTCACGAGTCTCCCGACACAGTCTTCATCACCGCTGTGTTAAACAGTCACCTCCTCTGTTCTCTCTTGAATTAGTTGATTGATTAATCCACGATGAGGACTGGACACTCGAGTGGGTTAGGGTTAGGGACGATCAGAGGACGAAGACGATCGCAGTTTCATCTCCCGTCATGTTCGTCCTCTGAACTCTCTCTGACTCTCGGACACTTTTAAAAGTTTTCCGTCAGCCCCACAGGTCACAGTGTCTCTCAGCTGGATCTATATTTCATCATTTAATCCCTCATAAATCTGTGACTGTGTCTCTGGATGACACTCAGCAGTCAAGCTTCAGTGTCCTGATTTGAATAAAGTGAGCAGCTGCTCTGTGGCCTTTTCTGACTCGACTTCATTTGAATGTATGAATGTGGACGGCCTTTAATTCAGCGCGTCCTTTGTTCACACGTTTAAATACCAAGAGCCATTTTTAGGCCTCGCGGCTCCTCGTCTGCTCTGTTTGTTCAGTCATTAAACGCATGAATCAGTTTATTCGTTCGACTGTTTCGTGTTTTATGAGAATAAAATCACAAGTGTTTTATAATATCACCACTTTATCCTCAAACATGGCTTCATCTCACAGAAGTGTGCTGAGCCCTCAGATCTGACCTTTTTCCCAGCAACATTATTGATTATTCTGCCTGATCGACACCACCTGATCGACACTCAGACTGACTTCCCTCTCTTTGTAAGTTTGGACCGGGCTAAACGCTGCAGTAATCAAGCTGCTTTGAAGCCTTCAGTCTCCGGCAGCCTCTGAGTGTCTCAGCAGCTGTGAACGTGGACGTCCAGGAGATAACGTGACGCTTCAGAGTCCGACGCTGTAGTTTCCTCCTGAAGTCGACACAGAGCGAGGAAAGTCTGACTTCACATTCACGTTCATGACCGAGAGTAAAAACTGATTTGTTTTTAAGTAAGTCAGCATGTGTGTTATATATAAATGATGCCACAGAAGTTAATGTTAGTTATTTTAACCCAAAGTCTGATCTTCCCCCACAGCTCACAGACGTCCTGCAGACGTCGGCCCGTTTCAACACTTTTCAGCAGAAACTTTTGTTTTTCATCTCTGAGACACAAGTGAAAAAATAATCGGGAGTATTGTTTGTTGGTTTTCCAGTCTTTTCCCATTTTTTTTTTTTTTTCAGAAATGTATTCAGCACATGTTAAATCATTTGTTTCTTGTGTGAAACTGAAACAAAGTTTTGGCAGGAGAAAATCACATGTTGGGCTTCGCGTGGTCGTGGAGCGTCTGGCGGTTTCTGGGGAATTTTTTAGGAGATTTTATTTTTCATATATGAAAAGATTTTACTATTTTTTTGTTTTGGCTTTTTCAAAAAATTTATTCTATTTCATTTTTCCCAAAAAAATATTCCAGACGAAATTTTTTTCCCAAAAATGTTTTTCAGGGGGGTGATTTTTTTAAATGTTTAATTATTATTATTTTATTTTTTTTATTTTTTTTTTTGTCTTTTTTTCAAAGTCTAATGTGAAAAAGATGTCAGGAAAGTTGTTTTTGTATTTTTCAACGTTTTTCACACAAACATTTTCTACTTTTTTCTTTTACCCAAAATTTTTCCAGAGAAATTTTTCCTTAAATGTTTTCCTGCAGTTTCTTCCCACTTGTGAAACCACGTGAAGAAAAATAGTTTTTTCTGTTTGTTCCTCGTTTAGTTTCTCTGATTGTGTTCTGTGTTCTCAGCTTTGCTTTATTAAACATCACTTTGCGCCTCCTCGCTCTGTCCACCTGACGAACACATGAATGCATCAGTAGTAAAGTTTTCTGTGGTTTTTCTACTTCGACTTGTGTAAACAGAGACTTGCTCCTCCACCGCTGTGTTGAGCTGCTGACGGAGGATTTCATCTCTCAGCTCATCTCCACATGTTGCCGGCGGTTGCGTCACCGCTGTCACACGGTCCGACTGAAGCAATCTGCTCCATGAAATTGGGAAGAGAGATTTAAAAAAGTGCCACCGAGATGTTTCTCTCCATTTTTCAAAGCTGTGTCGTCTGCTGAGCCCGAGGCTTCACTTCCTGTTGGACGGGACGGAGCTGCTGCAGTCTGACACCGAGACATGAAACGTCCTGCTGACAGAAACACTGATGATGAGGACACGCCGGTGATTGTTCTGCTCTTCATCCGTCCTGCAGCCACTTCCTGTAACACAGAGACGTCCACTCAGAGAAGAAACCTGTCCAAACTCTGGAGACAGTTTTTATCAGACCGTCACAATCTGATGTCAGACCTCCGAACGGTTTAGTTTAATCGTCTGGAATCAATTTTTACACTTCAGCTGTTCAAGAAACCTGAAAGTCTTTGATTTGACATGAAAACATCAAGTTTTACTGTTTTTAAGTGTCGGTTCCTCCAAATGACTGAAAATGGAAGATGGATGAAGGTTGGGGCAGAAGAAGGTTCTGAAGAAGTTACCTGAGCAGAGGAAACACAGAAGGTAACTGATGAGTGACATGAACAGTCTGAGAGCAGGAAACAACCTGAGAGGCCTGAAGAGACGGAGAGGTGATCTGAACCGACACACAGAGAAACATCAGAACCAACCTGCAACATCTGCTGACTGGATAGTTCTGGTGTCTGAGCAGGAGGGATGATCACAGCCGGGCGAAGCTGTTCAGATGTTGACTTATAAACAGTGAACGTGTCCTTTAAATCTCCACCTCAGAGGTTGGTTTGTGATGCTGCTGCTCACAAGATCCATCAGAACTCCTCCATCAGAACTCCTCCATCAGAACTCCTCCATCAGAACTCCTCCATCAGAACTCCTCCAGCAGAACTCCTCCATCAGAACTCCTCCATCAGAACTCCTCCATCAGAACTCCTCCAGCAGAACTCCTCCATCAGAACTCCGGTACGTTGTGTTATCAGACAGGTGGTCTGAGTCATCAGCTCCTCTCTCATGGTTCTGTGACCCCGGTCCAGATGTTCTGTATCAGAACTGTCTTCTCTCCTCACATCTGTCTGCTGACCCTGCGGACGGGCCTGACGCCTGGACTGAACCATCTAACTGTTGACATGAGTCTGTAACCATGAAGGTCCTCGTGATCAGCTTGAGCTAGAAGGTGAAAAAGCTCTTCCTGACATTAATAAACTGTTGTCATCTGATAAAGCACAGACGCCTGCACACTGAGCCTGATGACTTCATTCTTCTAATCAGTGTCATCGAGCAGTGAAGACGACGTCTCGCTCGTCTCACTTCATGAACACAGACGGACGGTCTGATGAACGAGCTGCAGGACGATCCGATCGCTTCAGTGTGTTTCAGGACGTCAGTGGTCCAGTCGGACCTCGTGTGCAGCTTCCTGTAGATGATCAGACATTTTTTAACTTTTGAATTCTGAGCATTAAAAGAACTGATCAACCTCGTGACATCGTTCTGACACAGATGACTTTAATGAGACACCATCAGCTGCTCGTGAAGGAGAGCAAAGGAAGTGCTGATGTGTCCGAAGCAGCGCAGAGCTCAGTGCAGCTTTAACACACCGAGCTCTGTAAAGGATTTAAAGTCAGTTTGTAATGACGTCAAACTGTTATCAGAAAGTTTCATAAAAGTCTAATAATCCAACAATAAACACATTTACGATGCTTATTAAAGTTGATAACCATCTTATAACGGCCTCATTACCTGTTAAGTTGAAGTGTGACCCTGAACTGCTCTGATTACGTCGCTGTTTTAGTACTTTTACTTCAGTCAGATCTCTCAGTGCTTCCTCCGCCGATCGATCGAGTCCACGAGGGAGTTTCTTTAAAAAACATCAAAATGAGGCTGATGATTTTCAGATTAATGATCTGACCGCTGCTCTAATTAAGCCCAGAAGTTTGCTCCATTTAACGAACACATAAAGGATTTTAATTTGCTGCAACACCAAAACCTCATTTATGGACCGCTGCGAGCTGCTCAGCCCTCCTCGGTGTTTCTGTGTAACCTCCACTGTCTAAAGGAGCTGCAGCGCGAGGAGAGGCGTCACACGGGTTCAAATATCAGCTGTTCTCACATGAATAAAAGATGATATCTGGCTCGCTGGGCTGCAGGCGCCCACTGAGCGTCTTCACACCGGCTTTACATCCAAAATGATGCATCTGCTGCAAACCGGAGGCTTTAAATGACTTCACAGTGTTAAAGGTTTCATACTGATCTCAGAGCAGCAGCTACGTTTCTACACACTGTGAATCCAAGACCGAGCTCATCTATAAACAGGAAGTGTTTCATCGGCTGTCAGAGCGCCGGACCGGAAACACTGACGTATTAAAAATATCAGAGAGAAGAGGAATGAACAGAAGAGAGCCCGAAACCTTCATGTCTTTATAATGAAATCAGATTAGAGAGGAAAAGTTCTGCTTTGACTCGTAGCAGAGTCAGTGTTTCGCGTTTCTGAGGTGCAGAGTTCAGTCCAACAAGTCCCGAGTCAAGGATAACAAGATCTGAGTAAAGTCCCAAGACAAAACCAAGTGCAAGTCCACGTCCACGGTCCAGAGTCAAATCTCAAGTTAAGACCAGCGAGTCCAAAATAAAGTTCAACAAGTCAAGGCTTACAAAACCGAGTTCAAGACCAAAACATTTCAAGTCAGGTCCAACAAGTCCCGATTCAAAGATAATAAGATCAGAGTCCAAGACAAACCGACAAGTCCCAGATCAACAGGTGCCGAGTCCAATCCCAGAATCAAAGTGTTTCAGGTCAAGAGTCCCACGTCGTAGTTCTTTGTCGTTCAGGAAATGGAAATCTTTTTTCTCCTGAAAACCAGAAAAACATTTTCAAAAGGAGGAAAAAACAAAAAAAAAATGTACTTTTGTTTTTCTCTTGAAAAACATTTTTAAAACAAATTCTCCTTTTTTTCTTTCATAAAAAAGTTTTTTCCTGAAAAAGTTTTGATCCTGAAACTTTTTTTTTCTCCTGGAAATTTTTCTAATTTTCTCCTTAAAAACTAGTTTTTCCTGGATTGTTTTTCTCCTGAAAAAATAGGAAATTTTTTCTCCTGAATTTCTTTTCTCTCTTGAAAACTTTTGATCCTGAAACTTTTTTAATTCTCTTGGAAATGTTTCTAATTTTCTTGTTGAAAATTATTTACCTGGATTTTCTATTCTTCTGAATTTTTTTCCTGAAAATGTTTTTCTCCTGAAGAAATAGGAAACGTTTTAATTCTCCTGAATTTATTTTTTCCCTTGAAAATTATTTTTCTCTTGATTTGAAAAACATTTTAAAAACATATTCTCCTGGAAATTCATTTTCATTAATTTTTTTTTCTCCTGAATCTTTTTTTTCTCCTGGAACTTTTTCAAATTCTCTCCTTGAAATTTTTTTTTTTTTTTTACTGTATTTTTTTTCTCCTGAAAAAATAGAAAAACATTTTCTCCTGATTTTTTTTCCTCTTTGAAATTTTTTCCCCACCAGTTCACGAGTCATAAAAACAGGAGAGAAAACAGATTAGACCAGGCGAGTCGAAGGTGAAGTCAAGAGTCAAATCTCAAGTCAGACTCAAAACATTTCAAGTTCAACAAGTCAAGACTTACAAAACTGAGTTCAAGACCAAAAAAAAGTATTTCAAGTCCAGAGTCACAAGTCTTTTTCTCCTGAAAAATAAGTCGAGACCAAAATGTTTCCTGTCGATGTTTCAACTCTTAAAGACGTCATAATGTGGCCGTCACCAGACTGGATGATATTCATAAACTGACACAGTAACAGTAAGAAGAAGTAAATGAACAGAATTAATAATCACGTGTTGCTCTTGTCAGAAGTCAGAAATCATCAGACTCGTGACTCGACTCTGACTCCAGTTCAGGTCATGTGAGCTCTCAGCTCTCAGTGTCACGCTTTGTGTCTGACTTTATGAAGGTTATAAACCTGCTTCTGTCCAGACTTCACGCTTCATGTGTCGGCTACTTTATGAAGTTATGATATTATTGAGAGTGAGCGGTGCTGGTGAATTCATTTAGCTGGAGTTCCTTCAGTGTGTGTCAGGAGACGGTCTGCACAGCTGGGCCTCAGATTAAAGATGATCCAGGTGGTGATTCCTCCATCTGTACGACACGACTGCAGGAGGAGAGAAGAGCAGCAAGAACCTTATAAAGTGATCCGTTCATTTATAATTCATAAAGACTTCCTGATCCCGACTGTGAGGACAATTCATAAAATGAGTGAATTTCATCTGTCTGTCATGTCTTCAAGGGGCAGAAAGACAAATCCCCTGACAAAAATTAAATGAAAAGTCTTTCAGCAAAAAAGTCAGAGTTTAGAAAAAATCTCACTTTTTTCTCAAAATTATGATTTTAAATGAAAAAAAAAACATCTTTAGGAAGAGAAGTCAGATTTTTTTTTGTCTGTTAAATTCTGCCTTTTTTAATAAAAAATCTAATTTTTTCCAGAAAAATCCTAACTCTTTTCAAAAGTCACTTCTTTCCTAAAAATACTGACTTTTCTTCCTAAAAAACATCTTACTTTTGTCTCATAATTCTGAAGAAGAAGAAAAAAATTAATCGGACGTCTTTTTTTTCTAAAAATTCAACAACAAAAAAATTCTAGGGGGAAAAAATCTGGGAGAAAATTTGAGATTTTTTTAATATATTTCCTTTTCATGTGTGAAACTGGTGCTGTTTTTCCTCTGATAGGAGGAAAAACATCTTATGGAAGAAAAATAATTCAGATTTGTTTTTCTAGGAGAAAAAACATCTCGAAAAATATCATTGTTTTTCTTAAAAGTCAGAAGTGTTTTTGTTCAAGACTGAGCAGCTCAGTGTGTAGAGACGTCTGATCAGACTGATGAACTCTGTCTCTCAGAGCTTTTCACGCTTTCTTCTGGACATCAGCCTTCAAAATTCAGCCCAGATCAGTTTCCTGAACCGGAGCAACTCCAGGATCAAATCCACGACCTCAGATGTTGGAGGCAGCATCTCTGCACACTGAGCTACTCAGTCATGAACAAAAACACTTCTAAATTTTAAATAAACAATGATTTCTTCCAAGATGTGTTTTTCCTCCCCCCCCCCCCCACTCAGTACCAGTTTCACTCATAAAACGAAATATATAAAAAAATCAGAATTTTTATTTAAAAAATCTGAATTGTTATGAAAAATAATCTGAATTATTTTTCTACTAGACGATGTTTTTCCTCCTATCAGATATGTTCCCCACTCATTACCAGTTTCACTCATGAAAAGGAAATATATTTAAAAAATCTGAATTTTTATTTTTTTAAAAATCATAACTTTTTTGTGAAAAAATATCTGAATTTTTATGAAAAAATTGAATTTTTATGGAAAAAAATAGAGTTTTTATTTTAAAAAAATGGGTTTTTTTAATGAAAAAAAATTGAATTTTTATGAAAAAGAAGAATTTTTATTAAAAAAATAGAATTTTTATTAAAAAAAATTTGAATTTTTTTTATGTGAATTTTTGAATTTGAATTTTTTTTACTAGAAGATGTTTTTCCTCCTATCGGATTGTTTCCCACTCAGCACCAGTTTCACACATGAAAAGGAAATCTATAAAAATGAGAAAATATGATTTTTTTGCCAGGTTTCTTCCACCTAGAAAAAGAAATTCTGAATTATTATGAAAAAAATCTGAATTTTCATGAAAAAAATCTGAATTTTCATGAAAAAAATCTGAATTCTTTTTCTACTAGACAATGTCTTTCCTCCTATCAGATTTGTTCCCACTCAGTACCAGTTTCACTCATGAAAAGGAAATATATTTTAAAAATCTGAATTTTTGTGAAAAAAAATCTGAATTTTTGTGAAAAAAAATCTGAATTTTTGTGAAAAAAAATCTGAATTTTTGTGAAAAAAAATCTGAATTTTTGTGAAAAAAAATCAGTTTTTTTGTGGAAAAAATGAATTTTTATGAAAAGAAAATCTGAATTCTTTTCTACTAGATGATGTTTTTCCTCCTATCAGATTTGTTCCCCACTCAGTACCAGTTGCACTCATGAAAAGGAAATATATTTAAAAAATCTGAATTTTTATTTTTAAAAAATCTGAATTTTCAGTTTTAAAAAATCTGAATTTTTAGTTTTAAAAAATCTGAATTTTTAGTTTTAAAAAATCTGTTTTTTGTGAAAAATCTCAATTTTTATGAAAAAATCTCAATTTTTGTGAAAAAAAGAATTTTTATCAAACAAAATCTGAATTATTTTTCTTCTAAACGATGTCTTTCCTCCCATCAGATTTGTTCCCCACTCAGTACCAGTTTCACTCATGAAGAGGAAATATATTCAAAAAATCTGAATTTTTATGAAAAAAATCTGAATTTTTATGAAAAAAATCTGAATTTTTATGAAAAGAATCTGAATTATTTTTCTTTTAGAAGATGTTTTCGTCCAATCAGATTTGTCCCCCTCAGCACCAGTTTCACTCATGAAAAGGAAATCTATAAAAAAAAGAAAAAATTTTAAAAATCATGATTTTTCTTGCCAGGTTTCTTCCACCTAGAAAAAGAAATTCAGAATTTTTCTGGAAAAAAATCTGAAAAAAATTCAATTTTTTTTTCTAGGAGGAAAAAAATCTCTTTTTTTTTTTCTTTTTATATATTTCCTTTTCATGAGTGAAACTGATACTGATGGGAGGAAAAATATCTTCTAGAATAAAAATAGTTCAGATTATTTTTCTAAAAATTCAGATTTTTTTCAGAAAAATTCATTTTTTTTCAGAAAAAGTCAGATTTTTAAAATAAAAATTCTTCTTTTCTTCTTTTCCTTTTTATGAGTGAAACTGGTGCTGAGTGGGGAAACAAATCTGATGGGAGGAAAGACATCGTCTAGTAGAAAAATAATTCAGATTTTTTTTCTAAAAGTTCAGAATTTCTTTTTCTAGGTGGAAGAAACCTGGCAAAAAAAATCATGTTTTTTTTTTGTTTTTTTTTAAATGTTTTTATAGATTTCCTTTTCATGTGAGAAACTGGTACTGTGAGGGGGACAAAGTCTAATAGCAGGAAAAACATTTTCTAGAAGTAATAATAGATTTTTTTTTTCATAAAAAATCTGATTTTTTTAATATATTTCCTTTTCATGAGTGAAAAAACACATCTTGGAAGAAATCATTGTTTATTTAAAATTTAGACATGTGTTTTTTCAACACTGAGTGGCTCAGTGTGTAGAGACGCTGCCTCCAACATCTGAGGTCGTGGGTTTGATCCTTGAGTTGTTCCAGTTCAGTAAACTGATCTGTGCTGAATTTTGAAGGCTGATGTCCAGAAGAAAGAGTGAAAAGCTCTGAGAGACAGAGTTCATCAGTCTGATCAGACAGCTCAGGCTAATAGATGGCTGTTCTGAACTTCTGTGGTTGACGGTTCAATTCTTATGAGGTCAGTGAATTTTAAAGTCCAACACCCAAAGTGAGAGTGAAAAGCGCCCAGAGAAGAGCTCACAGTGTGAAGAGGACTTGGTGGTGCAGGGGTTTGTTCTTGGCTGCCTCAAAAGAAAAAGGATTGTGTGCAGGTTCAAATCCTGCTTCAAAGATTTCAGATTTGTCTTTTCTAGGAGGAAAAAGCATTTTTTTCCTAATAATTCATCTATGAGAACCCACAGCCCGACAACTGAGGAACCTGGTACCAGCAGACAGCAGGACTTGAACCAGTGCCAGCTGCTCTGGTTACTACCAGCCGAGAGCTAATCCTCTGCACCACCAAGTCCTCTTCACACTGTGAGCTCTTCTCTGGGCGCTTTTCACTCTCACTTTGGGTGTTGGACTTTAAAATTCACTGAGCCTCATAAGAATTGAACCGTCAACCACAGAAGTTCAGAGAAGCCATCTATCAGCCTGAGATGTCTGATCAGACTGATGAACTCTGTCTCTCAGAGCTTTTCACACTTTCTTCTGGACATCAGCCTTAAAAATTCAGCCCAGATCAGTTTCCTGAACCAGAACAACTCAAGGATCAAATCCACGACCTCAGATGTTGGAGGCAGCGTCTCTGCACACTGAGCTTCTCAGTCATGAACAAAAACACTTCTAAATTTTAAATAAACAATGATTTCTTCCAAGATGTTTTTTTTTTCACTCAGTACTAGTTTCACTCATGAAAAGGAAACATATTTAAAAAATCTGAATTTTTAGAAAAAAAACAAACAGAATTTTTAAAAAAAATATTCTGAATTGTTTTTCTACTAGAACATGTCTTTCCTCCTATCTGGAAATATATAAAAAGAAAAATCTGAGCTTTTCTTCCAAATTCTTTTCCTCATAGAAAAGAAAAAAAATATTTTTTTTTCCAGAGTCAAAACTTCCAAGAAACAGCCAGCAACTCTGTCTGACTGAGTAGCTCAGTGTGTAGAGACGCTGCCTCCAACATCTGAGGTTGTGGGTTTGATCCTTGAGTTTTTCTGGTTCAGTAAACTGATCTGTTTTGTATTTTGAAGGCTGATGTCCAGAAGAAAGAGTGAAAAGCTCTGAGAGACAGAGTTCATCAGTCTGATCAGACATCTCAGGCTGACAGACAACTTCTCTGAACTACTGAGGTTAACAGTTCAATTCTTATGAGGCTCAGTGAATTTTAAAGTCCAACACCCAAAGTGAGAGTGAAAAGCACCCAGAGAACATCTCACAGTGTGAAGAAGACTTGGTGGTGCAGGGGGTTTGTTCTTGGCTTCCTGAAAAGAAAAAGGATTGTGTGTAGGTTCAAATCCTGCTTCCTGCCAGTACCTCAAGCCTTTTGCAAAGATTTCAGATTTGTCTTTTTTAGTAGGAAAAAGCACCCACAGCCCGACAACTGAGGAACCTGGTACCAGCAGACAGCAGGACTTGAACCAGTGCCAGCTGCTCTGGTTACTACCAGCCGAGAGCTAATCCTCTGCACCACCAAGTCCTGTTCACACTGTGAGCTCTTCTCTGGGCGCTTTTCACTCTCACTTTGGGTGTTGGACTTTAAAATTCACTGAGCCTCATAAGAACAGAACTGTTAACCTCAGTAGTTCAGAGCAGCCGTCTGTCAGCCTGAGATGTCTGATCAGACTGATGAACTCTGTCTCTCAGAGCTTTTCACTCTTTCTTCTGGACATCAGCCTTCAAAATACAAAACAGATCAGTTTCCTGAACCAGAACGACTCAAGGATCAAACCCACGACCTCAGATGTTGGAGGCAGCGTCTCTGCACACTGAGCTACTCAGTGTAGCTCAGTTCAAATCTGAAATCTGAAATCTTTGCAAAAGGCTTGAGGTACTGGCAGGAAGCAGGATTTGAACCTACACACAATCCTTTTTCTTTTCAGGAAGCCAAGAACAAACCCCTGCACCACCAAGTCCTCTTCACACTGTGAGATGTTCTCTGGGCGCTTTTCACTCTCACTTTGGGTGTTGGACTTTAAAATTCACTGAGCCTCATAAGAATTAAACTGTTAACCACAGAAGTTCAGAGAAGTTGTCTGTCAGCCTGAGATGTCTGATCAGACTGATGGACGCTGTCTCTCAGAGCTTTTCACTCTTTCTTCTGGACATCAGCCTTCAAAATACAAAACAGATCAGTTTACTGAACCAGAAAAACTCAAGGATCAAACCCACAACCTCAGATGTTGGAGGCAGCGTCTCTACACACTGAGCTACTCAGTCAGACAGAGTTGCTGGCTGTTTCTTGGAAGTTTTGACTCTGGAAAAAAAAAAAAAATCTTTTCTATGAGGAAAAGAATTTGGAAGAAAAGCTCAGATTTTTCTTTTTATATATTTCCAGATAGGAGGAAAGACATGTTCTAGTAGAAAAACAATTCAGAATATTTTTTTTAAAAATTCTGTTTGTTTTTTTTCTAAAAATTCAGATTTTTTAAATATATTTCCTTTTCATGAGTGAAACTGGTACTGAGTGAAAAAAAAAACATCTTGGAAGAAATTATTGTTTATTTAAAATTTAGAAGTTTTATTGTTCATGACTGAGTAGCTCAGTGTGTAGAGACGCTGCCTCCAACATCTGAGGTTGTGGGTTTGATCCTTGAGTCACTCTGGTTCAGTAAACTGATCTGTTTTGTATTTTGAAGGCTGATGTCCAGAAGAAAGAGTGAAAAGCTCTGAGAGACAGAGTTCATCAGTCTGATCAGACATCTCAGGCTGATAGACGGCTGCTCTGAACTTCTGTGGTTAACAGTTCAATTCTTATGAGGCTCAGTGAATTTTAAAGTCCAACACCCAAAGTGAGAGTGAAAAGCGCCCAGAGAAGAGCTCACAGTGTGAAGAGGACTTGGTGGTGCAGAGGATTAGCTCTTGGCTGGTAGTAACCAGAGCAGCTGGCACTGGTTCAAGTCCTGCTGTCTGCTGGTACCAGGTTCCTCAGTTGTTGGGCTGTGGGTTCTCATAGGTGAATTATTAGGAAAAAAATGCTTTTTCCTCCTAGAAAAGACAAATCTGAAATCTTTGCAAAAGGCTTGAGGTACTGGCAGGAAGCAGGATTTGAACCTGCACACAATCCTTTTTCTTTTGAGGAAGCCAAGAACAAACCCCTGCACCACCAAGTCCTGTTCACACTGTGAGCTCTTCTCTGGGCGCTTTTCACTCTCACTTTGGGTGTTGGACTTTAAAATTCACTGAGCCTCATAAGAATTGAACCATCAACCACAGAAGTTCAGAGCAGCCATCTATCAGCCTGATATGTCTGATCAGACTGATGAACTCTGTCTCTCAGAGCTTTTCACTCTTTCTTCTGGACATCAGCCTTCAAAATTCAGCACAGATCAGTTTCCTGAACTGGAACAACTCAAGGATCAAACCCACAACCTCAGATGTTGGAGGCAGCGTCTCTACACACTGAGCTACGCAGTCAGACAAAGGTGCGGGTTGTTTCTTGGAGGTTTTGACTCTGGGAAGAAAAAAAAAAAAAAAAATTCTATGAGGAAAAGAATTTGGAAGAAAATGACAGATTTTTCCATAAAAATTCAGATTTTTTAAAATATATTTCCTTTTCATGTGTGAAACTGGTGCTGAGTGGGGAACAAATCTGATAGGAGGAAAAACATCATCTAGTAGAAAAAGAATTCAGATTATTTTTTCTAACAATTCAGAATTTCTTTTCTAGATGGAAGAAACCTGGCAAAAAAATCATATTTTCTCATTTTTATAAATTTCCTTTTCATTTTTTCATGAAAATTCAGATTTTTTTCATGAAAATTCAGATTTTTTTCATAAAAATCCGATTTTTTTTCCATAAAATTTCATTTTTCATAAAAATTCAGACTTTTTCATCAAAATTCAGATTTTTTTCATAAAAATTCAGAATTTTTTTCATAAAAATTCAGATTTTTTTTCATAAAAATTCAGAATTTATTTCATAAAAATCTGATTTTTTCATAAAAATTCTGATTTTTTCATAAAAATTCTGATTTTTTCATAAAAATTCTGATTTTTTTAAAATAGTTCCTTTTCATGTGTGACACTGGTGCTGAGTGGGGAACAAATCTGATAGGAGGAAAAACATCTTATGGAAGAAAAAGAATACAGAATTTTTTCACAAAAATTCAGAATATTTCCATCAAAATTCAGAATTTTTCATAAAAATTCAGAATTTTTTTCATAAAAATTCAGAATTTTTTTCATAAAAATCTGATTTTTTCATAAAAATTCTGATTTTTTCATAAAAATTCTGATTTTTTCATAAAAATTCTGATTTTTTCATAAAAATTCTGATTTTTTTAAAATATTTCCTTTTCATGTGTGAAACTCGTGCTGAGTGGGGAAACAAATCTGATAGGAGGAAAAAGATCTTATGGAATAAAAAGAATACAAATTTTTTAAATAAAAATTCAGAATTTTTTTTCATCAAAATTCAGAATTTTTTCATAAAAATCTGATTTTTTTCATAAAAATCTGATTTTTTTCATAAAAATCTGATTTTTTTCATAAAAATTCAGACTTTTTCATAAAAATTCAGATTTTTTTATAAAAATTCAGACTTTTTAAAAATATTTCTTTTTCATGTGTGACACTGGTGCTGAGTGGGGAAACAAATCTGATAGGAGGAAAAACATCTTATGGAATAAAAAAATTAAAAAAATTTCATAAAAATTCAGATTTTTTTCATAAAATTCAGATTTTTTTTCATAAAATTCAGATTTTTTTTCATAAAATTCAGATTTTTTTCATAAAAATTCAGATTTTTTTCATAAAAATTCAGATTTTTTAAAATATTTCCTTTTCATGTGTGAAACTGGTGCTGAGTGGGGAACAAATCTGATAGGAGGAAAAACATCTCATGGAAGAAAAAGAATTCAGATTATTTTTTCTAACAATTCAGAATTTCTTTTCTAGGTTAAAGAAACCTGGCAAAAAAATCATATTTTCTCATTTTTATAGATTTCCTTTTCATGTGTGAAACTGGTGCTGAGTGGGGAAACAAATCTGATAGGAGGAAAAAGATCTTATGGAATAAAAAGAATACAAATTTTTTAAATAAAAATTCAGAATTTTTTTTCATCAAAATTCTGAATTTTTTCATAAAAATTCAGACTTTCTCATAAAAATTCTGATTTTTTCATAAAAATTCTGATTTTTTTCATAAAAATTCTGATTTTTTTCATAAAAATTCTGATTTTTTCCATAAAAATTCAGACTTTTTCATAAAAATTCAGATTTTTTCCATAAAAATTCAGACTTTTTCATAAAAATTCAGATTTTTTATAGATTTCCTTTTCATGTGTGAAACTGGTGCTGAGTGGGGAAACAAATCTGATAGGAGGAAAAACATTTTATGGAAGAAAAAGAATTCAGAATTCTTTCATAAAAATTCTGATTTTTTCATAAAAAATCTGATTTTTTTCATAAAAATTCTGATTTTTAAAAATAGTTCCTTTTCATGTGTGACACTGGTGCTGAGTGGGGAACAAATCTGATAGGAGGAAAAACATCTTATGGAAGAAAAATAATTCAGAATTTATTCATAAAAATTCAGAATCTTTCATAAAAATTCATATTTTTTCATAAAAATTCATATTTTTTCATAAAAATTCAGAATCTTTCATAAAAATTCATATTTTTTCATAAAAATTCATATTTTTTCATAAAAATTCAGAATTTTTTCATAAAAATTCAGATTTTTTCATAAAAATTCAGACTTTTTCATAAAAATTCAGATTTTTTCATAAAAATTCAGACTTTTTAAAATTATTTCCTTTTCATGTGTGAAACTGGTGCTGAGTGGGGAAACAAATCTGATAGGAGGAAAAACATCTCATGGCAGAAAAAGAATACAAATTTTTTTCATAAAAATTCAGACTTTTTTTTTCATCAAAATTCAGAATTTTTTTCATCAAAATTCTGTTTTTTTCATTAAAATCTGATTTTTTCATAAAAATTCAGATTTTTTCATAAAAATTCAGACTTTTTTATAGATTTCCTTTTCATGTGTGAAACTGGTGCTGAGTGGGGAAACAAATCTGATAGGAGGAAAAACATCTCATGGCAGAAAAAGAATACAAATTTTTTTCATAAAAATTCAGACTTTTTTTTTCATCAAAATTCAGAATTTTTTTCATCAAAATTCAGAATTTTTTTCATCAAAATTCTGTTTTTTTCATCAAAATCTGATTTTTTTCATAAAAATTCAGACTTTTTAAAATTATTTCCTTTTCATGTGTGAAACTGGTGCTGAGTGGGGAAACAAATCTGATAGGAGGAAAAACATCTCATGGCAGAAAAAGAAAACAAATTTTTTTCATAAAAATTCAGACTTTTTTTTTCATCAAAATTCAGAATTTTTTTCATCAAAATTGTTTTTTTCATCAAAATCTGATTTTTTCATAAAAATTCAGATTTTTTCATAAAAATTCTGATTTTTTCATAAAAATTCAGACTTTTTTATAGATTTCCTTTTCATGTGTGAAACTGGTGCTGAGTGGGGAAACAAATCTGATAGGAGGAAAAACATCTTATGGAAGAAAAAGAATTCAGAATTCTTTCATAAAAATTCAGATTTTTTCATAAAAATTCAGATTTTTTTCATAAAAATTCAGATTTTTTCATAAAAATCTGATTTTGTTTTATAAAAATTCTGATTTTTTCATAAAAATTCTGATTTTTTCATAAAAATTCTGATTTTTTAAAAATATTTCCTTTTCATGTGTGACACTGGTGCTGAGTGGGGAACAAATCTGATAGGAGGAAAAACATCTCATGGAAGAAAAAGAATTCAGATTATTTTTTCTAGGAGGAAAAAAAATATTTTTTTTTTCTAAAAATTCAGATTTTTTTTTTCTAGACTGAGTAGCTCAGTGTGTAGAGATGCTGCCTCCAAGATCTGAGATCTTGGGTTTGATCCTTGAGTCGTTCAGGTCCAGGACACTGATCTGGGTTGAATTTTGAAGGCTGAAGTCCAAAAGAAAGAGTTTGGACAAAGTGAGAGTGAAAAGCATCAGAGAAGAGCTCCCAGTGTGAAGAGGACTTGATGGTGTGGTGGGTTTGTTCTTGGCTGGTAGTAACCAGAGGGGCTTGCACTGGTTTGAATCCTGCTGTCTGCTGGTACCTGGAGCCTTTCGGAAAGGTTTTGGTTTTCCTCTTGGATTTTTTTTTTCCCTGAAAGAAATTTTATCCTGAAAAGATTTTTCTCCTGGAATTTTTCTTTCTTGAACTTTTTTTCTCTTGAAAAACATTTTTAAAACAAATTGTCCTGGAAATTGTTTCTCCTGATTTTGTTTTGACACAGTCACAGTAAGAAGAAGTAAATGAACAGGATTAATAATCACGTGTTGCTCTTGTCAGAAGTCAGAAATCATCAGACTCGTGACTCGACTCTGACTCCAGTTCAGGTCATGTGAGCTCTCAGCTCTCAGTGTCACGCTTTGTGTCTGACTTTATGAAGGTTATAAACCTGCTTCTGTCCAGACTTCACGCTTCATGTGTCGGCTACTTTATGAAGTTATGATATTATTGAGAGTGAGCGGTGCTGGTGAATTCATTTAGCTGGAGTTCCTTCAGTGTGTGTCAGGAGACAGTCTGCACAGGTGGGCCTCAGATTAAAGATGATCCAGGTGGTGATTCCTCCATCTGTACGACACGACTGCAGGAGGAGAGAAGAGCAGCAAGAACCTTATAAAGTGATCCGTTCATTTATAATTCATAAAGACTTCCTGATCCCGACTGTGAGGACAATTCATAAAATGAGTGAATTTCATCTGTTTGTCATGTCTTCAAGGGGCAGAACAATGTATGTGTATGTATGCGTGTGTGTGTGTGTGCGTGCGTGTGTGTGTGTGAACATGGAAGGCCAGCAGAGTTTGTTTTGTCGTCTGAAATGTCTCTGAAAGGTCGAACAGAGTGAGGACGGCTCGTTATCGACCGGAGGAGAATCATCGACTGACGCTGCATCATCGTTCTCAGAGGTGACGAAGTGTCGGCCGCACGTCAGAACTCCTTTAATCTGAATGTGGATTAATCCGCCGCTGAAAATAGTCCCCGACAAAAGTACGACTTCATGGAGGATTTGAGGAGTTTGTGGCGACGCTGCAGCGTCATGTTCTCCTGCTGTCTGTAACATAAATATTAATATTTCACTGTGAGCAGACAGAACTCATAATCTTAATTATTCTCAAATCTATCTTTCAATTAAAAAAGCCAATTACTTTTTGTTGTGAAGCTGTTCTCTCCACCGTGCTGCTGACTGAAGCTCATGAATACTGAATGAACGCTGACACCAGACTGACTGAGTGTCTTCATGAACGTGTCGAGCATCATCACCTCACTCCTCATATCCATGAAAATGATTTAAGAGATCCAGTTAAAGATGAGTTTATATTAATGATGCTGGGAACGTGTGACTCTGTATCTGAGTAACAGACGGGATGAAGTGTCTCCTCTTCATCTCCTGCTCAGACTGTAACACTCACTGATGAACTGACAGATTTTCTCTCGTTGATTGTTGTTATTCCATCCTGACCGTCAGCTGAACTTTAACGTCATGTCGTGGTTTTCACTGAACAATGTGGACAGCTCCGTCTCAGCAGCAGCGTTCAAACAGCTCAAACTGCAACACTGCAGTACAATGAAGGAGGACTACATGGTTAGCATGAATATACCTCTGCAAAGTATGATTAATAATCACTGATATAATGCACCACCCGCTGAGCAGTGACCCAAACTGAGCAAACCTAAAGTTGGACTTTCCAGTTCCCGCCTTTAATCACCTTCTCCTGGATCATTATTCAGCTGTAGTTCCTCATTTTTCCCCTTTTATGTTTCTGGTGCTGCACAGCGCCCAGTCTGCTGTACTGAGTGAGAAACAACCCAGTCACCAGAATAAACGCTGGCAATGTAGTTTCTGCAAAACCACAGATGAGTCAAAACTTTACGTTTTTTTAGGTTTAATTTTTGCTTTATGTCGACGACGCTGTGCTTTCACTCTGGTAAGGTTCAGACCGAAAAATCACACTTGTTTGAGGTTATGAAAACATCATGTTTTGGCATAAAATACCACAAACACAGCTGGAGACGATATATATATATATAT
Organism: Pagrus major; assembly: GCF_040436345.1. Taxonomy (NCBI): domain Eukaryota; kingdom Metazoa; phylum Chordata; class Actinopteri; order Spariformes; family Sparidae; genus Pagrus; species Pagrus major. The sequence goes on along the minus strand of NC_133231.1, from coordinate 32,110,665 downwards.
ATATATATATATATATATATATATATATATATATACACATACATATATATGTATATGTATATATGTATGTATATGTATATATGTATGTATATGTATATATGTATATATATATATACACACATACATATATATGTATATATATACATATACATATGTATATAATAATCTGCCATCAGTGTTGCGCTGGAATATTCAGCAGGAACGTTTCATGGCCTCATTCTGAGCCTTGTCATGTTACATCATAGTTTATGGTTATAATAAAAGAAAAAAAACATTTTTATTTTCTTTCACAGAAGAATGAAAACTGACAAGTCTGAATGAAGAAACAAAGTCTGTGAAAGTTAAATCCTCCTGCTTTGTTCTGACGTCCTCTCTGTGCTTCAGGTCTGAGGTCTGAACGTCTTAAAGCACCGTGAGACAGTTTTCCTCTGATGAAAGTTCTGAGGCTGGACTGAAGCAGGCGGCACTGTGTTGTGAAGTGAGGGTGTAGGTTCTGTTGGGGAGGTGGAGGAGGTAATCAGGTCAGAGGTTCTGCTGCAGGTGTTTCTCTCTCGCTGTGCACAGACTCAACAACTGGAGCCTGAACGTAGCCCGAGAGACAAACTTTCTGAGCTCAGTGAGACCTGGACATCCACAGACCTGCCTCTGTGTTCAGAGTGTCAGTACCAGGTCCAGTCACTGACAGGATGGAGCGCCACCACACCTGGACTACAGCTGCAGGAGTCCCATTCATTTAATAAAGTTTGAACAGGACTGTTTTCATTTTCCTCCTCCTCTCCCTTCCTTTAAAACGTTTATCTCTTCTGAAGGAGAATTTTATTAACACGTTAGAAACGTCTCATCCATCAGATCATCACAAACCTTCAGCATCAGCACGTCAGTAAAGAGTCCAGTGTCTCCCTCTGAGAAGTGGAGGAGAACAAGTGTAAAGCATGAAACAGGGGAGCAGAGGAGTAGTTGAGTAAATGTACTCAGTTACATTAGACGCCTGGTTACGTATTGATTGGATCATGAATTCAGGTGTTCATGTGTTCATGTGTGTGTTGGAGTGCAGCTGACAGCTGCTGTGTTGGTCTCCTCGCAGCCTCTGAACATCGACCTCAGCTGTCTCTCCTGTTAGTGAAGCTTCAGTCTGCAGCGTCGTCGTCTCTGAAGGAAAAACAGCAACAAAGCACAAAGTCTGTGCAGCTTTAATGAGGAAACTGTGACGACACAGCTGAGCTGCGAGCAGCTGCTCCCTCCCTGCTGACTCTCACTCCATCTTTCTGTAAATTGGATCAGCAGCGTCTCTGCACTTTCTAACAGCCTCTTAAAGCTCTTTAAACATCGTTGGTGGCTCCTCGAGTGTTACCCATAATTCACTGCTCTGCTGGCGCTCCTCAGCAGTTTGGACAGCGATGCTCCACGTCCGTCAGCGCTGGAAGGTAACTGAGTACTTTACTCCAATTTAAATTGACACTTTTAGTTACTCATTACTTTCACTCACAAAACATCTGAAGAGTTTGGTACAAATTAAACTTCCCAACAGTTTACAGGAGAACAGCTGAGCTCAGAACGAGCTTCACTAAACACCTGTCACAACCATCTGATGACATCACACAACAACAGTCACATGATCGTCTCACTGACACGAGTACTTTTAATATTTAACCACATTTTACTGTTTTTAACATTCCTCCTCCTCCTCCCCCTCACCTCCCCCCTCACCTCCCCTCCCCTCACCTCCCCCTCCCCCTCCTCTTCCTCCTCCCCCTCCTCTTCCTCCTCCTCCCCTTCACCTCCCCCCTCACCTCCTCCTCCTCCTCCTCCCCCTCCCCTCCCCCTCACCTCCCTCCTCACCTCCCCCTCCCCTTCACCCCCCTTCTCCTCCTCCTCCCCCTCCCCCTCCCCTCCCCCCTCCCCTTCACCTCCCCTCACCTCCTCCTCCTCCTCCTACTCCCCCCTCACCTCCCCCCCCTCACCTCCCCTCACCTCCTCCTCCTCCTCCTCCTCCTCCTCCTCCCCCTTTCCCCCCCCCCACTCACCTCCCCTCACCTCCTCCTCCTCCTCCTACTCCCCCCTCACCTCCCCTCACCTCCTCCTCCTCCTCCTCCTCCTCCCCCCCCTCACCTCCTCCTCCCCCTCCCCCCCTCACCTCCCCTCACTTCCTCCTCCTCCTCCTCCTCCTCCTCCTCCTCCTCCCCCTCCCCCCTCACCTCCCCCCCTCACCTCCCCTCACCTCCTCCTCCTCCTCCCCCTCCCCCCCTCCCCCTCCCCCCTCACCTCCCCCCTCACCTCCCCCCTCCTCCTCTGTTTCTGTGCAGGTGAGACGCAGCAGCTCTTCCTCTTCATTAAATATAATGAAGCGAGACGTCCCAGCAGACCTTCAGTCCAGAGGTCAGAGGTCAGCTCAGGCTTGTGGGAGGACGACCTGGAGCGTCTCCCCTCCTCAGGTGGATCCGCCCCGCTGCAGCCCTTCATCCATCTTCCCTCGTCTTCAGAGAGACGTTATAAATCACACAGCCTCAGCGGAGCCGAGGCGCCGCTAACGATCCTGACGAGGAGCGGCGTTTGTTGTCCACCACGTATCGAACGAGAGGCCGCTCGCCATCTCTCTCGCTCTGACGGGCGACCTGTGAGATAGCAAATCATCCGTCTCACTTTACGCACGCTCGGCTCGTTTTTCTGTTCAGCTCGCCGCGTCGAGTCGGCCCGACGCTGCCGCCCGCAGATAACCAGCCGGGAGAGTCGACGCTTTGTTCACTCCCAAACCGATCATTTACAAGTCATCCAGCCCGCAGACACATAATGGCTCCGTAATGAGCCTCTCCACACAAACAATGGAGCAGATGGAGGCTTCTCTCAGATAAATAAAGCCGCAGTCATTGTCTCCCGTCCTCCGTGATGATGTTTACATGCAGCCCGTCAGCAATCAGCAGGACGCTCACACAGAACATGATGGTTCTGGAACGACCCGGACTCATTTTCTTAAAGAGTCAACAACACATTCTCCTGCAGACACTCAGTCCTCTGACGGAGCCTCCGGCCTTTATTTGTTCTAATTTCCCCGTTCACTGCTGCCTGCTCCTCAACACTTCCTCCGTGTTTCACTGCTCCTCAACACTTCCTCCGTGTCTCACTGCTCCTCAACACTTCCTCCGTGTCTCACTGCTCCTCAACACTTCCTCCGTGTCTCACTGCTCCTCAACACTTCCTCCGTGTCTCACTGTGCCTCAACACTTCCTCCGTGTCTCACTGCTCCTCAACACTTCCTCCGTGTCTCACTGCTGCCCTGATGAACTCAGCCTGATGATCACCTCACAGCTGAAATCCTCACGAGACGTAACGAGCAATGACTCAAAACAAGACGTAATGTGTTGGTTATTAGAGCGTTAAAACACAGTTATAAACTAATAACTGAGACAAAGTGACGTTCTGCTCACATTAGGCAAACAGTAGATGCAACATGTGGCTCATTAGGCCATAAACTAACATAAATCAAGCTTTAATTAGAAACCACACACGCTGCATTCGACCCAGACGAGGTGCGATGATCGTTTTTCCATCAGCTTCATCTTTGTTCTCGGATCGTCTCTCCACTCGCTGCCTCCTTGTTTCTGCTCGTCACTGTGGTGTCTGTGGTAAACTTCTCATGCTGAACTGTTTCCAGCTCCATGTCTCCACTTCAGCCTCATCCTCTCAGTACCGTGAGGCCCAGCAGCACCATCCGCCGGGCCGCTCACCTGAGCCTGAGCCACCACCAGCTACCTACTCACCTGAGCTACTCACTACACTCCTTTAAACCTTTCCTCCGTCTTGGTGTCCGCTTTAGGGTCCAAAATCAACCTCCAAACTGTAACAATAGGACGACTTAGACATTATTATCTCCATTTATACTCTAATTACAAACCAGATAGGAGATTCAAATTCACTATTACATGTTTTGCAAGAGAAAATATAATCCTGATAATATCCTGCGCTCATCTCACCAGCTCACTGACTTCACTGTTACCCACAAAAACTTCAAATGTTCATTTATTGTTTCTAATAAATCACACTGAGAAACGTCAAACATACTTTTATTGAAAAGGTTCATTTTTTTACCCTCAGCTGCTCATAATCTACATGTTTGGAGCTTTTTATTCAGTTTTATAGCAGTTATCAGTCCGGAGAGGCAGATAATCATCAGGTCATCAGGAACAGTTGTAAAAAACTCATATTGTTCATCTCCAGACACCAGACATCACATTAAAGGTCTAACTTGTCATTTTTGGGTCTCGTTGGGAATCAAACTCAAAACTGATCTTTCTTACAAACTGGACGTTGATGTTTCCAACATGGACGTGACCGCTTCATCAGACATCAGAGCTGCGATCAGACGCATGTGAGTCCGTATTTATAACAGTCTAATAAAACAGCGAGACGGCTCATTGGTCGTTAACAAAGTTTCACTTCCAGCAGCGTCATCTGTCACTCAGAGCTCAAACTGCCACGAGTCAAAGCTCGTCAGAGAGGACAGTGAGCAGCAGCTCACACACACACACACACACACACACACACACACACACACACACATACACACACACACACACACACACACATACACACACACAGGCAGCAGCAGCAGGAAGGAAAGGTCCAGTGTGATTCAGCTGAGGTCGTCAGTGAGCTGACCAACAGAACCACAGGTCAACCACAGGTAAACCACAGGTGAGACACTTTTATTTAACATAAAATAATGTTAAATCAACGGTTGTATTATCGTTATTGACCAGGAGAGGCAGGTGATGATCAGTTATCAGCTGAAAACATCAATATCCTGCATCCCTATAAAATCCACACAGAGCCGGTTCTGGTCTCGGTCCAGAATAAAACCAACGATCAGAGTTTTTCCAAATGGTTTCCAGAGCGTTTGTTATAAGTTGTGTTAAAACCATCTTGGTGTTTCAGAGAAAACAGATTTTTTCCTCCTGGATCTCCACTCAGCCCAGCGGTCCTGCAGCCTCGATGGGTCGATGCCAGCAAATGAATAAAATCCTGATGACTGGGCCCGTCTCACCTCACCGGGTCTCGGCTGTGATGCGGTTTGGTTTCAGTCTAATTTAGTTGTCAGACGTCTGAAATGGACCTGCTGTTATTTTCACATACAAACTGTATTTTAAAACATCAGACAGTTATAGAGAACAGAACCGCTCGGTTCTGATGCTGAGCGATGGCTGATTACTGTCCTCGTCAGGCTTTAGTCTCTTCTTCTGTTTCTTCAGTCTGAGATGAAGCCTTTTGTTTCAAACTGTTGAGAATCTGTTTTTGTGGAGAAGAGTTGTGATGAATATAACAGCTGACTGAGTGTTTGTGCTCTGCAGCATCGGTACATGAAGCTCGTCCTCTCACACATCAGACGGCTGCAGGTCCACGAGCTCCAGGTCACACAAACACTTTCATCATGCTGTGGAGCAAAACTGTGGACGCTCGTTAGGAGGAAACAGACAACGAGACAAAAACTTGTGTTAGTGTGGATTCATCCTGAGAACCGTCTCCTCGTTACGGTTCTGCTCGTTACGGTTCTGCTCGTTACGGTTCTGCTCGTTTTGTTATATTCAGACACTTCTGGAAAGTTTAGGATTTTTTCAAAACAAAACGCGAGGACATTTTCAGAGACTGAGTTGAGGTCAGGGAAACGGAAACATTCAGTGTTCAGTTCACACATTTTATTTTTTAGAAACTTTTTGGGACGGTGGGGACAGTTTCCTGTCGACAGCTCGTCCAGGGTTAAATAATCTTCAAGTATTCGGTAGCAACTCTGTTTTACTGTGAAGCTCCAGAAATGTTCTGTGGACTACGAGACTTCACCTGACTTTATATCATCAGGAGGAGATGATGGCTGAGCCTGACTTTATATCATCAGGAGGAGATGATGGCTGAGCCTGACTTTATATCGTCAGGAGGAGATGATGGCTGAGCCTGACTTTATATCATCAGGAGGAGATGATGGCTGAGCCTGACTTTATATCATCAGGAGGAGATGATGACTGAGCCTGACTTTATATCATCAGGAGGAGATGATGGCTGAGCCTGACTTTATATCATCAGGAGGAGATGATGGCTGAGCCTGACTTTATATCATCAGGAGGAGATGATGGCTGAGCCTGACTTTATATCATCAGGAGGAGATGATGGCTGAGCCTGACTTTATATCATCAGGAGGAGATGATGACTGAGCCTGACTTTATATCATCAGGAGGAGATGATGGCTGAGCCTGACTTTATATCATCAGGAGGAGATGATGACTGAGCCTGACTTTATATCATCAGGAGGAGATGATGGCTGAGCCTGACTTTATATCATCAGGAGGAGATGATGGCTGAGTTTACAGTTTTGGGTGAACTGCTCCTTTAATCTCAATCTATTTACTAAAGTTGTCAAATAAACGTAGTGAAGTTCGTATGAAGCAGCAGAAAATGGAAATCCTTTTTTCTGATTCAGAGCCTGAATGTTTCCTTTGTTTCGTCCATTACTAACATGTTGATGAAGGTTCTCAGTCATCCGGGTCGTGGTACCTCTAAGTTCTGTATCGTAGTCAACTGGACGTGTTCAGTTTGTTGAAGACGTTTCACCTCTCATACGAGAGGCATTCAGGCTTTTAAACGGTGTGTGGGAGTGTCCTCGCAGAGTGGGAGTGTCCTCACGGTGCGTGAGTGTCTTCACAGAGTGGAAATGTCTTTACAGAGTTTGTTAGGGCCACTTGTGGGTCAACGACCCACAATGTCCAGCCCTAACAACATGTCCAGTTGACTACGATACAGCACTTAGCATCCATTACTAACACTTAGCTTGTCACGCTAATCTAACTTAAATGTCTTTATAAATCAAATCTGTGAAGAATCGGACTCAAACAGAAAACACAGAAACCGACTCAGCCTCTCAGAAGAAGACGACCTGGACTTTTATCAGAACAAAGACAAACAGACGTTCATTCTAAAGAAGAGACAGGAAGTGAGAAGCACACGTGCTGATGAGGAGCAGCGGGTCGGCGCTGTGCTGAGGCGCTTCACATCATGTGATCTCAGTCTGATGATGAAATGTGTTTTGTCTCAGCTTTTGTTTTGGAAATTCTTCGTCTCCATGGAAACAGAGCGGCAGACGATGATGATGTAAACACCGTGTTAGAGTTTTGGGTCACATGTCTGAGGTCAGAGGTCAGAGGTCAGAGGCTCCTGGTGTCTGTTTATAGCACAGAGCTGCACGCTGGCTTCCTATTGGCTGCTCCTCATTAACCTCCTCGTTAGTCGTCTGCTGAGGTAATTAAAGACCTGCTGAACCTGTTTTAATGACGACTTCTGAGGTCACAGTGTTTCAGAGAGAAACGGCAGCTGAAGGTCTCGACATTAATCAGCTGTTTGTGACTCTGAGCCAATCAGAGTGAAGAGATTCTGCTGAGTCATGACAACAAACTTCACTCTGGGAAAATTAACTTCACAAAGTTTGACCCAAAGTTTTCCTCTGAGTTTTGACTAATTAACAAATGAAACACAGTTGAACAGGAAAAAGGCGGGAAAGGACAAAGGAAGGAAGTGAAAAGCAAAACATGACACATGATGAGAGAACTTCAAAATAAAACAGGAAATAACTAAAGACAAAAACTCAAACCATGACGGTTACTGCGAGATGGTCTTCACAGACGGACCTACAGGTCGGTGTTAGCATGTTAGCATCTTAACATTTAGTCACTTCAGGTGTGAAAAACAATTGTAAGGTAATGTTGAGGTCGGGGTGGATGAACACAGCTGATCATGTCACATGACACCAAAAGTCAATGTTGACGATTTTAAAAGCTGCAATATGTGAAAAACTGTATTAAAATGTTATTTTTTTACTGAATTTATCAACGGAGTGAAGAAACAAAAAAGATGTCATAGTCGTTTATGTAGTGTGTTGCAGAGATATAGCTAGCTGCATGGCTAATTGAGCTAAAAAGCTAACAACAGTCATGGATGTATAAAATACAGCTAGCAGCAGTTAGCAGCTACTCTGCTGCCCCTTGTTGGTTTGGAGTATAAATTCAACAGGTGACGTCAACTTATCTGAACCCAAACTGTGATCTTTACCAAAACAGAACCAGGTAGTTCTGTTGCATAAACCCGACCAGCTTCTCCAGCACGACCAGAACTCATAAACTGCTGAAGTCGTCAAATGACAAGAAAAATGTTCTTTGACAAAGTTTATAAAACATTTCATCACGCTGGCGTCCTCACGTCCCTGCTGGTGCTCTGGTTACATGAATGTCATTAAACCCTGTCTGAGTATCACAAAGCGTCGCTGATCTGTTTTCACCTGCACCTGTCGGCAAAACTACAATCCTGCAGATTCCCATGAAACCACTTCCTGCTCGCTCGAGGATGAACGTTTAATTAGATTTAAATTTCTTCTTTGGGTCCATTTTTCAAAGACTCGTCTGGGTGAGCGACAGCAGAGGAAGAAGACAAGAAAGCATTTTAATGGAGCTTCATCTGAGCTGCAGAGACACAATCATCTGAAAGATCAGATTTCAGTCTATATAAAGAACGATTGACAGGAAGTCCAGTCATCAGATTCTCTCTGCAGTAATTCAGCTGAAAGACGTTCAGACGTCCATTGTCTGAACTGTCAGCTGAGTCTCAGTCTGCCGCCTCATTAAGGTTTTAATGTGCTGAAACTTCGGCTGAAGTTTGGTCAGACTTCAAGTATCGGAGCTGCTGACTGACAGGAGAATCTGCTGCTGCTCACGTGTTCACGTTTAGAGTAGTTCGATGGAAAACAGGCCAGAGGTGAAGACAGAGAAAAGACATCGATGAGGAGAAATCAATAACTGGTTGCTATTAAAAACCGAGCTGGGCTCACTGTAACATTCACACAGATACAGAGAAGCTCTCAGACATCGAGCACAGATCCTCTCCGAGTCTGAGTGTGAGTGACCTTCTCATGATGTCGTCATACTGGAGAGAAGTTTCCAGTTTTTTTTCTTTTTCTAGTCCCGCTGGTCCACGTGAACCTCCAACACTCCCCGTCCTGCACTGGAGGTGTTTGGTAGGTTAAAACAAATCTCTAACAGCAGATCTGAAGTCTGATCATCTCCTCGTCCTGTGTTGCCTCCACTGGTTTGCAGCTTCATGGTGAGTCGGTGGCGTCTCACAGTGAATCTTTTGTCCTGTTGACGGAGTTAATGACCTCCTTTCATCCGTCTCCTCCTTCTCCTGAACTTGTAACGCCTCCGAACAGAATCAGCCGAGAGGTTTAATTACTGCTGCTGCTGTTTGGGAGCCACACTGAGGATGTTGGCTCAGCTGAGAGATTCTCACAGCAAACAACACACAGCGAAACATCCACACGCCGACTGACGGATGCCTCAGAAATTATTCTCTAATGTAAAAATAAATCAATCAAACTTCTTCCTGTGAGCAGAATATCCACCAATTAAAAATCTACAATTCCTTGACGGCCATTTTCCTCTGAATGATTATCATTTCACTGATCCTGATTGATCAGCAGCTGAAAAGACAATTCAATAGTGAAAGTCAAACTGTTAGCTTCCACAGGGAGCAGCTAACAGTAGCATTCAGCTACTTCCTAGCTAACATTACTGTTTGTAGTGTTACACAATACGATAGAAAAATAAATTAATTCCAGAAAATCAACGCTCATCTTTGACACATTTATTTAAGCCTGGAAGTGAAACACACTGGATGTAATCAAACCGTAATGTTGGCTAAGAAGTGGCTAAATGCTAATGTTAGCTGAAGGGTTATCAGACATGTTGTTAGTGCTGTAACAACTACAGTATTTTCTGGGGTTACAGGTTATGTTGGACTGAAACATGCACTGTAGAGGAAGTTCCTGGATGACGTTGTATCAAGATTTAAGCTAATGTTAGCAGCTTTACCTGCTTTCTGCTCTGGTTATTGTTCAAATATCATCAGAATATGACAAACAACACATGTAGTTGTTCATTTAATCTGATCTCTCCCTGTTCGTCTGTCCGTCGTCTGTTTTTGTGCTGACAGACGGAAAAATGAGAAACTAAAGTAAAATATATTATTATATACGTTTTTCGGAGTTCTTGATAGAAACTGAGTCATTTATGAAATCTTGCATGTTCGACCTTCACAACACACCGACACACTCACAGGTTACTGATAAAACTTTTATTATCATAAGTCAGTTTGTCATTGTTTTGCACACAATACTGCATGTTAACACAACGATAAGTCACCAACACCTGCCCTCGTCTCCACCTTCTGTCTTTGTTCAACACAATGAACCAAAACACCACAAACAGCGACAACTCTAATGATTACAAATCAAAGTGATGCTGAGTGGCTGAAAATAATGTGGGGATGTTGTGTGTACCAGCGTGAGTCATTACTGGAGTACAATTCTTTGTGTCAAGGTGTTTATAGCATAAAAAAATTAACTTGAACTACAGAAATAAAAGTACTGACTCTATCGGTCAGACAGCATGCTGTCCTTCATTGATCCGTGTTTAGTTGTTGATCTCTGACAGTAACCCTGAACTAATCATACGACCGCAGCCGGACTGAGATCCTGCAGAAAACACCAACAGTAGAATTGTTGTCATTTAATATAGAAAACCTGAAATAGTATTGATAATCTTGTCTAGCAATAAGTCTGATGACACAAATGATGTGGAGGAATCCAAGAGTTCATTCGATGTCAGATTCGCTGCAAGATGGTAAAATATGTGGACATTTTTCAGCGACGTGTCATGAGGTGTTCAGCTGTCATCCACTACAACATACTACATCCTTTAAAACAACTGTTCCCGATGGTAATTTTGCTCCTGACACCCAAAATCATTATTGGGCAATTATCACGAAGCTGGAAAATGATGGATTGGTCCCTTCAGGATGGGAGATAAAGTATCTTAAGATGTAAAATGAAAGATCGACAGGCTGTTTGTGGTAAAGAGGAGCTGAGGGTCACGATGAAGCTCTAACACTCACTTTTGGTCCTGAGTTTTGGGCAGTGATGTAAAGAAGGAAATCCCGAAGAAACATTTCAAGTAACAGTTTCAGAACAGAGTTCTAACTCGGACCTTTGTGTTGAAAGGAACCTGTTGAGAAGGTTCTTTCCTGTAAGGCTGTCTGGGCCCTCAGTTCTGGTAGGAGACCCGGGGAACACACTGGAGAAGTTACATACCTCATCCAGCCAGGGAACACCTCGAGATCATCCAGGAGGGTCTTAAAAAGACTTGTTTGGGAAAAAGAACTATTTGCATAGCCTGGTGCCACCATGACCCGGATCTGTATGAGCAGAATTCCCTAAACAAATGAATCAGGAAGTTGATTAATTTTTAGACTACCTTGCTTTGCCTGGTGCTAATGAGAAGAACCTGGTTAAGTGGTGGAAAATGGATAGATGGATCTAAAGGTTGATCCTGACTGAGGACTTGAGCTGCAGAGTTTAGGAAGTTTACATTGACAGGAAAAAGGCCGGGTGAAGAGTTCTGACAGGCAGAAGGAGCTCCGTTCCTTCAGATGGTTTGGGTGGACACCTCCATGTGGAGTTTATTCAGTATCCTACCAGAAGGAGACCAACTGGCAAATCCCAAACTTGTTTGAGGAATCACTAACCCGATCTGGCCTGGGAACAGTTTGGGATTCCCGAGGAGATCTAGAATACATGGAGAGCCACTGAAGGCAAAGCTCTTGATTTACTGATCCGACTTGACCGAGGATCTCGGGATCCCCCAGGAGGAGCTGGAGGATTTAACTGGGAAGGATTTCTAGACAACCTTGCTCAGCTTGGTGCCATTGGAAGGACTCTGATACATGGGTACATTGTGAAGTTTGATCCTGACTTTAGATTTGAGCAAACTTCAGAATTTTAGGAAGTTTACACTGACAAGAAAAAAGAGCCGGTGAGGAGGTTTGACAGCCAGAAGGAGCTCCGCTGCTGCTGCCCCATGGGTACCACTGAAGACAGGCCTGCCTTCTGGTCACCATCCTTTGGAGATATTCTAGTATATCCTACAAGAAGGAGACCCAGAAGTTGTTGATGGAATCGGGTCCGGCCTGGGAACACATTTGGATTCCTCAGCAAGATCTAGAGAACATGGCTGTAAGTGTCATGAACTTCCTTCTAACGCTTGAAAATGTGATGCCGAAGACTGAAAGGCTTCTTTTACATTGTCGTGAGATCACATATTCACAAGAATCCATCTTGCCCAGCTTCAAACTATGCATTCGTGTCAGCATCCTTTGAGAAACTGGCAGCTACTGGTGTGGTTCAGTGTGACAGCCAGCCAGAGAAGAGAAGTTAGTTTGAAAACAATGGCGGCTCCTCAAGGGGGTAAGTGTAGCGGCTACAGCGCCAGTCAGAACATGAGAGTTTATATCATTCTGCACTGAAGGTTGTTCTTCTCTTGAATGGCTTCAGTCATTTTTTGATTGGTGGTAGCGCTCTCCTACTGTTGATCTGATTGGTTGAAGATAGCCTGTGAAAGACAGATGTGTCATCCAATCACCTGAGAAATACTTCTTGAATGTGCCCTCCCATTTCCAGACAGCTTGTAGTGGCTCAGTTTAACTCAGACGAGAGAGTCTCAGGACCAATCCAGTCGCCTTAACACAATGATGTCTGGACTACCCTGCATACCCTGACGCCACACAACCTGGACTGGCATAAGTGGTCGAGGATGGATGGACGGACGGATGGATGGTTGGATGGATGGATGAATGGAGGGACAGATGGATGGAGGGATGGATGGAGGAATGAATGGTTGGATGGATGGAGGGATGGTTGGATGGACAGATGGATGGAGGGATGGATGGAGGAGAGATGGATGGAGGGATGGATGGTTGGATGGATGGAGGAATGAATGGTTGGATGGATGGAGAGATGGATAGAGGGATGGATGGAGGAGGGATGGATGGATGGAGGGATGGATGGAGAGATGGATGGTTGGATGGACAGATGGATGGAGGGATGGATGGATGGATGGAGGGATGGATGGAGAGATGGATGGTTGGATGGACAGATGGATGGATGGATGGATGGATGGATGGAGGGACAGATGGATGGATGGATGGATGGATGGATGGAGGGACAGATGGATGGATGGATGGATGGATGGATGGAGGGATGGTTGGATGGATGGATGGATGGATGGAGGGACAGATGGATGGATGGATGGATGGATGGATGGATGGATGGATGGATGGATGGAGGGACAGATGGATGGATGGAGGGATGGTTGGATGGACAGATGGAGGAGGGATGGATGGAGGAGGGATGGATGGATGGATGGATGGATGGATGGATGGAGGGACAGATGGATGGATGGATGGATGGTTGGATGGAGGGACAGATGGATGGATGGATGGATGGATGGATGGATGGAGGGACAGATGGATGGATGGAGGGATGGATGGAGGGATGGTTGGATGGATGGATGGATGGATGGATGGATGGAGGGACAGATGGATGGATGGATGGATGGAGGGATGGATGGATGGAGGGATGGTTGGATGGATGGATGGATGGATGGATGGAGGGACAGATGGATGGATGGATGGAGGGATGGATGGAGGGATGGACAGAGGGGGAAGTCTGATCCTGACTCAAGCTTAAAGTTTTCCAGAACTGACTGAAGGATGCTAACAGGGTGGTTTCACCCTCTACTGGTCCGGCTGCAGGATGTGATGGTTCAGACGTCAGCAGTAGAAGCAAACCCAATAAAAACAAAGTGAATCAGTTCCTCAAAGACAGAAAGTGAGAGGGCAGGTGTCATGGCACAAATAACCAAAAACTATCACCATAATCTAGTAAACTCTCCAAAGATACTCAGGTTGTGCTTTTATATCTACTCACACATTGTCGTTTACACGTGAACATGCTTGAGAGTAGAACAGCCCCATCATCGGGAATATTGTAAACGTCATTATTACTCATATTATTCACGACCAGGAAACAGAAACCACAAGGACAGAGGAGTCCCGCATGGAGATTTGCATGCAAAACAACAGTTCATGCATCTGCCTCGCCTTTAGATAAAAACATGAGAGGATGCAGACGTCTGTGAAGGCAGCTTGCTTGTTCATCTGGCAGAGATCCAAAATGCTTTACAACATACGAACCTTACGAAATTTAGCAAAATCTCGATAAACTTTTATAAAAACAAACCGGATGTGGGGAGGAGGGGGGTCATACATTCCTTCATCGACTGTTTCCCCGCCCGTCATGCTGTCTGCAGGGAAGCAGCGTTTGGATTCACTGTTGTGTGTTTGTGTGCTTTTCACATCCGTTAAAAACACTCCTGAAAGTTACAATCAGCTCAGCCTCTGTACGGCCTGCATGCACAACAGATGCTAAAGGTGCTACAGTTAGCATTTTATACATGGAACCGGAGTTGGACCACAACACTGGTACTTTTCGTTTGACTTGTACACATTACCCATAAGCCTCTCTGCTTCTTGTGATGTGTAATCCTGGCCTTCATGTCACTGGAAAACTCAAAATGGTGGCCGTGTGTGTTTGTGTCTGGACGCTATCCTTAACGGCGTGGTGACCGCTGTCAGGCCATGTTGGCGAGCTACTGTGACTGGTGAGCTCACTGCTGACATGCTGGATACACAATCAAAGTAGCTAGCTGATCAGTTAGCTAACCACTGGACAGCGACTGTAACTGGACAAAAGTTTATTCAACAGACTTTATCACAAAATTCGGCAGTTTATCAGCAGATTATCTGTTTCATCCTTTCCCTGTCAAGACGGCTTGTGATTGGTCAACACCACAGCAACACCATACTTTCCCTTCGTAATCAGATTCAGTGTCGTTGATACTTCACAGTAAAGATCTTTTGATGGAACACGTTGAGGTGGTTAATGCTGATGTGACCCAGCTGTCACTGTAAACACTAACGTATGAGGAAGATGAAACAAACATTATCTGTAATTCTTCAAAGAACAGTAAAAGTAATGCTACATAGCTAACAGAACAAGCTATCAACGGCTACTTAGTAGAGGTGTAAACCCTGTTTGTTTAGTGGAAATGAGATCTTATGTCCAACCAGAACGCCCCACGGACTGAGGTCCAACAGAACTGACTCGTCTGGTGAATCAGGACTCTGTCGCTGTCTTTGCTGATACTCCCAAAAAGCAGCCGTTTTATTACACCGCTCTTTGTTCTGGCACATCTCAGCCGCTGTGCTTTGACTGTTTTTGCATATTCGGTGTGTGCAACAGGCAAAACATGATGCAAAGATATCTGACGTGACTCATGTTTCACTTCTATCTCAACAACCACCTCTCTCGTCTTTTTAAAAGATCACAGCAGGACATGCGGCGCCCTCTACCTGTTCTGTGCCATAAAGCAATCCAGTTAAACTTCCTGTGAATCCAGTGTCGGCTTCTCGTTGGCCTCGTGTGTCTACAGTGACTGTATGAGCCATTTCTTCATGGTAAAACGCTGCGTGTAGCACCTTTAACATCGACAAAGAACAAAAGACAGTAAACATGTTTCTCAGTCCAGGAGAGGTTGCGGCGGCGGCGGCGGTGCTCAGGGGCCGAACTGCCTGGAAGACTGGTACTCGCTGGGCACTTTGGGCTTGATGCCCTTGCTGTTGTAGTAGTCGACCACCTGGTTGGGCACTTCTGCTAACACGCTCTTAGCCAGAGCAGCTGGAGACGCCTGAAGAAGAAGAGGAGACAAAGGAAGCATCAGTCGTACTGTACGTCTACAAACACACAGCGGCGGCTCGTCTGTTTGAAGACATGAAAATGAAGAACATCACAGGTTGTTAGTTAACGGACCATCATGGAGGTTACAGCCAGTTTACCATAAAATCACGTTTTCTTCACATTCATCAGGTTTAGATCGACTCTCTTCCTTCCAGGCAGCCACTGGTTTCAGATCTTTACTTCACACCATGAACATCAAACTGCAGATCCATCACAGTGAATGTTTAAACAAGCCATGTTATTGTCATTTAGTTTTACATTTGTAAGCAAGAGTGTCTTAAATTCTGTTTAATGCTGCTTGAACATTTGAAAATAGACTTTTGGCTCCTGAAAAATGACTCTGATCCGTTGACAGGACATCAGAGAGCCATGCAGCAGAATGTGAAGCAGCTGGATCAGAGTCAACACCTCCAAATCTGAGCAAAGGTACTTTAGAAAATGGCTGATTGGTGACTGAAGGAGTTTGAGTGTTTTGAGGCTTTTGCTCACAAAGTGGAGCGTTAGACTGACAGTCTGGCTGGTGTGTGGTCTGCAGTTATGAGTCTTTGAGAGGACATTGTGGTTCACAGACAGCTGAGCTCCAACACTCATCTGTGGGCTCGAGCTCCGGGAAGTGACTGAGAGGATGAGATCGCAGATACAAGCAGCCTGAATGAGTTTCCTCTGAAGGCTCGTCTTCCTCTGACAGACCGGGTGAAAAGCTCAGACGTTTGGAGGCAGCTCAGAGTAGAGCTGGTGGTTCAGGCCTCTGATCAAGATCCTCCTCGAAGCGTCCTCAGGAGGTTTTCTGTCCACGTCCAACTGGTAGGAAGATCTGGAAACAGACCCAGAACACACTGGAGGGATTATGTGTCTCATCTGGTTTGAAGACACCCGGTCAAGAAAATGGACGGATGCTCACGAGGGAGGAACACGGAGCATGAGACTGTTAGTCGAGCGTCGGCAGTGACGCAGCTGATTTACTGGACTTTGTGGCTTCAAGCAGCCAAAACTAGTTTCCTTCACAGAGAGTCTGCGCTCAGCCTCAGGCCCTGTGTCCACAGAGTGGTTTTATCTGAGCGCCAGCGTCTTTTTTCAGTCGTTCCCAGTGAGGAGTGAGCGTCTGCAGCAGCAGGACGCCGTCCAGCGTCTTTCTTCAGAGCGCTCCACCTTCTTTGCTCGGCCGCTCCGACGCTCATCTCATCAGAAAGTCTTTTTCTGCCTCGCTGATAATATTCACTGTCTTTGTCTCTATGGATCATGACGTCACTCACGTCCTCCTCTGATGTCTCTCAGCTGTCAACATGTTGTTGTCATAGAGACGAGACACACGTGCTGCGTGTCCTTTAAATGTCCGACACTTTCATATTGTGTAATGTGATGAAGAGATTAACTGAAAGTCTTCAGAATCTGTGTGATTGTTTTAAAACTGATTCAACTTTAATTTGTGTATCTTTGTTTATTTCAGTAGAAATCTGAAATCAGTGTTTCATTCATCATTAATGAGGATCAGAGGCCCGTAAACATAATATGAAACTAATTGGCAAAAATAAATAATGCATGAATTCAGGCCCTCACAGACCGTTAAAAATATGCACATAAAAATACATAATGATCTGAAGATTACATTTTATATACACATTTATTCTGTGTTGTACATTTTACAGCCTGAACTCTTCTCCTCTGTCCTTTTCATGAAGTGTAGCTGTGAGGAGGACTCAGTTGGTCAGAGCTGCTCGTCGCTGTCTCGTTCTGTCTCATGAACATTTCCTCCTTTTGGGTCAAAGACAGAAATTCTCATTCATCACGCAGATTATTCCCGGGAGGGTAAATATATCCAGCGCTTGTAAAATGAGTCCAAACTGGAGAGATAAACCTCTGCTGTGCTCTGCAGTCTGTAACCTTCAGACTGCTTAAAGACTCAACATTCATTTGAGAGAAGAAGAGAAGAGACTGGCTGGCAGATCGCCTCTCCATCTTCTTCTTAAAGGCTGAAAACTCATTTCTTCAATAACTTCACACTCTCATCTCGTCCTCCTCCACTTCCAATATGCTCTGATCCTCATTCAAAACGCTCTCTCTCTTCTTGGCTCATTGCTTCCCTCTAATTCACAGTCATCCACAGTTATTGTAGGGTCACACAAAGTTATATATACGCACTGTGTAATTGTGTATCAGGAAGAGATTGTTAGAATTAACACACCATCTGCTGCACATATTTAGAGGTTTTTAGCTCCGAGCCAACAGAGAACGGGAGCAGCGAGATAATCAACAACAAGTGCTTCAAAACTAAAACGTAGAGACGGAAGGACAGAGCAGCGTCATGGTGACGGGTCAGAACTTTAAAATATAACGTGAATAAAATGTGCAATTTAAAGAGGAAAGCAGTGAAACGAGCTGAGAGCCTTCATGTCACTGAGCTTCAAGAACTGATATTGGATGAGATCTGGAAATCTGCTGTCAGAGACTTCAGCCTCCTCAGTGACGCCACGCTTCAAAATATGATTCATCTCTCAACCTCCAGCATCAGTTGAGAAGTGCACGGCTCCACGGTCGATAAAACAGACGGGACTTTAGGCAGCGAGGGTGGAGGGAAAGCTACGACGCCTGCCGAACACCCGGGCAGGCTGCTGTGGTCCTGCTTCTGTGTCTACCTTCAACACTTTGTGACGTTCTCCCGGACACAGCGGCCGTCCTCCCGGACACAGCGGCCGTCCTGCCGGAGCAGACTGTTGGGCTACAACGTCAGAATCGAACGTCGAAGCCGTCTCCTCAACTGTCGCTGCTTAAAGTCCTTCTAATAAACATCCAGTTAGACTTTCAAAATAAAGCTCGCTGACAAATATTTCACATATTAGTATCACATGTTATCAGGTTTTGACTGTCGCACTTTGGTTCAGTTAAAAAAAGATGCTACTTACACAAGTTCCTTTACTTCACCTGTGTAACTTACATTACGTTGTATGTTATCTATGGAAGCTTCTTACGTAGCGTCCAAACAAATCAACCCTGACGCTCAAACACAGGACCTGAACCTGCTCTCCTCATGTGTGACCCATCAAACTGGCCCAGCTGAGCTAACGTTAACTCACTGTGGCTCTGTCTCACTCAGCGTTTGGAAGAGCTGCCAAAAATGAAAGTGCCGTTCACCATCTTGTCGCTGCTGATTTTAGTGACCAGCTACAGAACAGAGAACTTCAGGACACAGAGACAGAAACAGAGGCTCGCTCCTCTTTCAGCCTCGGAAATGCTGAAAATGCAGGTAACAGTATCAGCGAGTACGTGAGTCTGTGCACCCGTCTGATACCATGTGATGTAGAAACGCTGCTACATCCCAGTTAGCTCCGTTAGCTCTGCTTAACGTCACACACCAGAAATCAATTCTTCTTCTCTGCTCTAAAAGCTGACACAGGAAGTAGCACTGCGCTGCCCCTGGTAACTACCGTTTTTAGAGCAGAGAAGAAGAAGTTGATTTCAAGTGAGTCAGACGGAGCAACATGTCAGCTACCTGGAAATATCTGACTCTGAGTAACCCGACCAGCAAAACAGCCACATGTTCAGTATGTGAGGCTGAAGTCTGAGTTTCAACACCAGCAGCTTTATGAAGCGTTTGAAGACGCAGCAGGTGAACGAGCACGACCAAACTTTAGGAGACAGCGAGGGAACACGTTCATGTAGGTATCAGAACCGGTAAAGGTAAAACATGGTATCAGAACCATGACTGATTTTTATTATTTCATCAGAAGTCCGTCTGACAGACTCACATGTTTGAAGTTGCGGAAGGGGACGAACTGGACGATGTCCCGGAGGACAGGCTCTCCTTTGGGCGATCGCAGGATCCCATCGTCGCCGTCCAACATCTGCATGTCGCTGAAGTCGGCGTTCCCGATCCCGACGATGATGACGGACATGGGGAGGTGGGAGGCCTGGACGATGGCCTCCCTCGTGTCGGCCATGTCGGTGATGACGCCGTCCGTCAGGATCAGCAGGATGAAGTATTGCTGCGAGACAAACGATAAAAACAGTCATCAGAGTTTCATCCCAACTGGTTCAGGTCGTCTGACTCGAGCTGATTATCATCTTACAAACGAACAAAACATTGTGATTAAAACAAAAACACACAGATGAAATCACAAATACTAAACAGATATATGTATACAGTATATACATATATATACATACATATATACTGTATACATATATATACATACATCGTATATATACATACATACATACATATACATACATATATATATATGTATATGTATATATAACATCAATAACATCGACACCAGAGTCAGTTCATAGTTAGTTACTATTACAGTACGAGGCTCGTCTCATATTTCTACAGAAGCCCTGACGGACAAGTGAAGACTTTGTTTGTTTTTCTTCTGATCTAAACTGTTTTCTGTGTTTATGACTCGACAGCTGGTGGAAAAAAAGTTTTGCAGGATAAAGTTCATAAACGTCATTTTATTTTCCTTCAGTGAAAAAAGAAACATTCAGGAGAAATATTTTGGTGTGAAACTGAACGAAAGTTTTAGCAGGAGAAAAGATGAGTTTTGTTTTGTTTCTCCACACACACTAAACACAACACACATCTAAGAAAAATAAATCCTCCTGGAAATTGTTTTTTCACTTCGTCTCACACATGAAAATAAGACTCTCTTTTTTTCACGTGTTTTCACAGATGGAATAAAAATTAAAGAACTGATAAAGATTATCCCGCAAAACTGTTAATGGATCTGTCTTCAGGAGAGAAGACAGATGGGACTCAGGTCCGTCCTTGAAACATGTAACAGAAGTAAAGTTGTGTTTTCTTGTCTTCACTTGACATTTCTGTTTGCACTTCTTCTCTACACTGTCGACGAGCACAATTAACGTCAGCTGCTTTGACATTTGCAGTTTGCAGCGGCGGTGAATGAATTCCACCAGAGCCGCTGCAGAAGTCTTGTTATGTTCTGACACGACGTCACGTTTTCAGACTTTCTTCAGATTCCCTGATCTCCACGTTTAATAAACTCAAACAAAGAGAGTGACTTCCATTAACAGCATCCCTCCCCACAGGACACCGACGCTCAACCTATTCTGCGAGCAAACAGAAATCCTAGTCGTCGTGCTGTCAGCAGAGTCTCTCACCATGGCCTCTTTGGTGTGGACCTCCTGTGAGGCGGAGTTGGCGACCTTCTGGATGATGGGGGCGATGTTGGTGGGACCGTACAGCTGCAGCTTGGGGAGGCAGGCCTGGTAGGCCTCCACCACACCCTGGATACCTTCAGTACACAAAACCAGAACATTTTAATCAGCGCCAGGGAGAACAAACCGGGATTAGCTCCTTCAGGTATCAGGACCATACTTTTACTAATAAATCCTGTATTTTCTCTACAGCTTTCTGAACATTAAACTCTTTAAAGAGAGAAAATGTTTCCAACTTTTCCTCCAGAAACAAAAGAAGCCTGAAAAAGACTCAGCTGCCTCTGGAGGGCCGCTCAAGTTCACCGTGTGGATGTTCAAGTCCCAGCGTCCCAGCGTCCCAGCGTCCCAGCATGCCCGGAGGCAGCAGTGATTTAATGTGTGAAGGTCACTGAGAGCAGCGTCACACACACACACACACAGTCTTAATTAAGAGTGTCTGTGTTAAACTGTCTCTGCGCTGATCGATGACCTTTAGCACCCGAGAGGGCGAGAGACCTTCAGCTAAGACAGAGTCCGTCTCTCTCTCTGACCCAGTGAACAGAACAACATGGAGCAGAGAGGACGCCTGAGCCCGGTTCTGTCTGGACCGACTGCATTTATATTTCTCTTTCCATCGACGGCTCAGAGCCAGAACCCGACCTGCTCATCAGCAGCGACAGCACTTCCTTCACAACGCACGCACAGACACACACACACACTCTCACACACGCACGCACGCACGCACGCACGCACGCACGCACACACTCACGCACACACACTCTCTCACACGCACGCACGCACGCACACACACTCTCTCTCACACACACACACACGCACACACACAGAAGGAACAGCTGTCAGGAGAGTTTTGGGTTCAGTATCTTCACTGAGGTCACTTGGACATCGAACCACCAGGCTCGTAATTCGCCGTCGACCCGCTCGTGTCTCTGATGAATCGTCTTAACAGTATTTTGTTTTTTGAAAAAGATTTCAGTCAAATGTTTTATGGGTGGTACTTTATTACGTTAATTAAAGATGATCTTTCACATATTGTTATAAAAAACAAGCCGATAAAAACAGAACTCTGCAGTTTTATTGTCTTGTATCAGTGTTCGGCCATATTTAAAGCTCATTTCTTTGTTTTAACACGTGTGATCTCATGGAGAATTAAAGCTTAAAGCTGTGTGATATTTCACAGATTATTTTACAGTTGTTTTTATTTGTTGGTGCCCCTTCCTGTTTGCTTCCCTTCACATTATGAATTGCTTGTTCGTATTGTCTGAGAACATAGCTGAAGCAACATTCATGTGAAGATCTGAGTCTGGTTTATCCTCCATTTGGGCCGTCGTGAATCCTGAAAACAGGATTTACTCTCTATAAGAGGAACTCACACACAACTTTGTCTTCGTTTCTTTGTAAATAAACTCATTCAAACGTTCAAGCTGCAGTCTTGAAGACAAATTCTCATATATTCTCAACATATTTATTGGCTTCACGAACAGGATTGGAAGAAGAGCGACACATCCTGCGTCTCGTCTCGTCTCGTCTCGTCTCGTCTCGTCTCGTCTCGTCTCGTCTCGTCTCGTCCTGAGTGCAGTGAGCAACATCTACAGATTCTCCAACAAAGAACCCTAAAGTTCATTTGTTTAGAGAAGTAAAGCAGCTTGTGGGTTTCAATAAAACGTTCACATGCATGTTGGACAAAGTTTCAAGTCTGAAGTAAAAAAGAGTTTAAAGTCTCCAGACGACTAACTCGAGGGTAAACAGCAGGTCGTGATGAGTCCAGGCTGCAACCAACACATGAATGTTACCTTCGTCAGAGCGTTTGTAAATGTCACTCGTTCACTCATAATTCACCCAGTCACTCGTGGAGCTCAGCGGGTCTGAACGAGCGAGGAAGGAGGGCGTTTCTGATCGTAAACAAGTGGGTGACCTGCTACAGACAGGAGCACGCTGAATAAAGGTGATGACAGGATTCACTGTACGGGAGGAGGTTTGGACTGAAACTGCTGTTTTAGTTCATTTAACTCTTCGATCAGGATTCAGGTTTCTTCACCTGATCTGTGATAAACAGACAAATACTGCAGGTGAGTGTCAGAGACAGTCACATCACAGTTCAAACTTCACTGAGGATCTTCATGTTTTTAAGTTTTCTTCAGTAACACAGTGATCCAGTAACTGAACAGGAGCTGCTGACGGCTCAGTCAACACTCTTATCAGGACCGACCCGTCGATGACATCACAACGCCTGATGAGCTTCAACTGTTTCTGTGGACTTCCTCCTTTTATACAGAAGTGTGATGAAATAATAATCTGGAGTCACCGTGTGAACAGACGTCGTCATCAGAGGCTTCAGACTGAAGGAGCTGCTTCGACCTGCAGCCTCGACATCATCAAACTAATCTCACATCAAAGCGTTTCCTGCGTGTTCGGACTTCAAATATTTGACTCATTTTCTTTTCTTTTTTTCAAAGAGCAGGAAATCAAAGCACCTACCTGCACACTCCGGGTTGTCCTCGTTAAAATTCACGGCAAAGTCATGGGAGACCTGGAGGGGGGGGGGGGGGGACAGGAAGTGTGTTTGATCTCTTCATCAAAAAATAAGAGAAAAAGCTTCAACAATGAAATAACACACTCCACCTCTGCTCCTTCCTCTGCTTCATCTAGTCTGAGCTCTGACTGACTCTCACCTCCTGTCTGATTAACTCAACAGGTGACCAGGTGACCAGGTGATCAGGAGACCAGGTGATCAGGTGATCAGGTGACCAGGTGATCAGGTGACCAGGTGATCAGGTGACCAAGGCAAATCACTTGTAAAAATGAGCAGTTCAAATGTGACGTCATTTTAATGTCACATTTTGAAATATTGACTCTACATGTGAAAGTTCACACGTCACGTTTCCTTCTTTTTTCTCAGCCCGAGTTGGTTCACAGAGTCGGTACACTGCAGAGTGAGTGTGAGTGCAGGCAGGAGGAGCTCAGAGCTTCTCTACGAGCGCTGAAAGGTCGTTCACCGCCGCCGGCCTGCCGTCAGGACACGACACCAAGAGACTGAATCCTCAGACTTCAGCCAAACTTGTATCCTTGAAGGTGAACTCAAAATAACTGTAGATAAGTGAAGCTGAGAGTGAGGAGGAGAATATCAGCAGTTATATCTCCATAAGTGTCCTTATGTCTAACAGCGAGCTGCAGGAGGCACAGAGCATTTTAACTCCTCTTCTTTGTTTTGAGAGAAGGAGAAGATATTTAATGTTTCATATTTTCAGGCTCTCTGATCGACTGTTAAAAGGATTAGAGGATATCTGCCCGAGGCTGCGAACGCTGCGACCTTTAATGTGTGTGAACGCCACAGAGCCTGATCGTCTCCGGGGTGTGTTGTGTTTCTCATTGTCTCTGTTTGCTTCTGTTTTACTGTTGGTGTGAATTAATGTTCATTATGTGAACACACTGTGTTTACAGCAGGCTGTGAGGCAGAGGCAGCTTCTCTCCCTCAACAGCTCAAAAAATAACATTGTGAGAGAAGAAATGTCTTAAAGAGGAAAGTCTGGCACCAAGTGGAGTGAAATGTGGAAACGTACAGTGTTTTACAGTATTTCTTCTTCTTTGGATCTGTTTCATTCACTTTCAGCAGCAAACTGAGCGAGTGACGAACGTCAGGCAGGTAGTCTGTGGGCGCCAGATACCACGACACACCGAGAAACACTCCTGTGATCTGTATGAGATCAGGAGCACAGCAGGAGACAAAGGTTCAAATAGTGACGCTCACTAAAATCGTATGTGTTGGTAAGATGGAGCTGATTTCATCTTTACTTCCTGTTCCTGTGTCCTCCTGTTCAGTGAGGCAGCCTAACATCTGTGACAGAACAACCGCTGTAGCCACGAACACCAAGTACAAGATGATGGTGACACTGAATTTGACTTTTCTTCCCCTCGTTAGAAAAACCTGTCCCGTCTGTTAACCTGCCGTCCTGACAGGTGGACCGCTGTCCAGGTGGACCGCTGTCCATGTCCGGATGCTGACCTATAAATTATAACTTATTACTGACAGGGCGAGTCACTTTAAACCGCTGCAGTATTTCTAGCCGTCACAGATCGATGTGTCCAGGAAGCTCACAGATCGAATGCATGAATTTTAAATCAGTCGCGTGACGAGAGACAACAGTCGGAGAGAAAAAGACAATCAAGAGTGGACTCTGAAATATTGATTCTTCCTGCAGGCGGTTCAGAATTAGCGTGAATCATATCTGAATCCATAACGTTTTATATTTTAATGCTCAAAGCAGCACAACAAGCAGGAGAACCGGCAGGAGAATCACAACCTCGTCAGAGAGCGTTTCTGTGTCAAAGTCAGTTTTGATAAATTAATACTGATGTGTGGTTTTCTGTCCGTTTTACAAATGTGACTCTTCGACTCTGTGGCATCAGTTACGTCATAAAATCCTCCTAAAGTTTGCCGACGTCAGCTGACAGACGCTGCTCGCCGTACGACACGATCGCAGCCTGTAGCAGCAGAACTCGACATTTCATTGGTTGAAAAGTTTCATAATCTCACTTTGACTTTCTGTACTTTAAACTTTAGGACGAAGAGAAAATGCAGCATGAAACCAGCAGCGCCCCAGGGAGACGAGGAGGAGGAGGAGGTCGGCTGGTAATCACGGGCGGGCGGCAGGGTCCGCCTCACGCTCTCCAGGCCTCCTCCGCTGACAGAGAGCATGCTGGGAGAGACGGCGAGCAGAGCAGTTAAATTACCTTGTAGTCAGGCGGGATCTGAGCGCCGAAGCCGAACGCCGGGAACATTTTGTCACTGCGAGAGAAAAGAAACGGAGATAGTGTGAGAGGAGGAGGAGGGCTTGTGATTGGCTGACAGCAGGAGTTAACGAGCTCATTCAGACCGCTGCTATTTCAGGACAAAGAAAGAAATGACTTCTGATTGGCTGTGGGAGTGGTGGTGAAGCTGAGCGCTGATTACTTCCTGCTCAGATCACACGAGGGGAAAGTGAAGAAAAGTGGAAGAAGAGAAAAAACATGAGTCGAACACAAATAGTCGTCTGAAAGAGCCGCTTACGTTCTGCTGTCAGCTTTAATGTTGTCCACTCTGATTTCAGAGCAACTTATAACTTCAAGTTCTCATTCGCCTGCTTTTATTTGATCTTCATCACATTTGGTGCAGAACATATTTTGCTGATCTTTGGAAAGTTTTCCATTTGTTTTTACTCAGTTATAAAATCCCTGCAGGTGTGACCTTTTTACATTTTGCGTCTGCACACATCGACTCCAGGCGATAAATTAAATGGTCACAACTCAGCAGTCCTGAATCTCAGTCTACTCTTTATATTCCTGCACAGCCTGTGAGCTTTTCTCCAAAACTCACTGTCAATTTCAAATATCTAAACATGAAGAGAAACACACAGCAGCTTTCTGCAGGAGTCTCTCTCATTCTTTCCAGTTTCACATGTTTCTCAAACTGAAGACTTGTTGTAACTTCAAGGTTTCTCTTCACAGAGAATAAAATTCAACCTTTATAAAAAATGTCATATAATAAAAGGCTGCGTGGGACAGAAGGTGTGAAGGGTTTTTAAGTCTCTCAGCCGAAAGAAGCAAACAGGAGGAGACAAAACTGTCGAGACGAGACACAAAGACAGAGGAGTTTTAATTAAAGCGTCTGTTTCACTCTGAAGTTTCTTCTCCTCGTCACTTCGTCTCCACCTGAATAAAACGTTCAGTCACAGAACAAAAACCACACAGCTTCCTGTCTCTGCTTCACCCTGCTGGAGAAACGTTTAGTGTATTTCTCCTTCAATGAGTAAACTCATCTGATTGGCTACTGTGTTTCGTGGGACTCAGGTGTGGACTCACCTGTCGTAGTCCTGGCAGATCTCCCCCACGGCCACCAGAGCCTTCAGGTACTCGTTGGGCTGGAACGGGTGGATGTAGTGCAGAGAGCAGCTGTTCCGAGGATCGCCGTTAGAGGCCGTGAAGTCGATGGCTACCTGGAGAAACGACGACCAATCAGAGACCAGCACAGTTAGCTTTAACCCCGACTTCATATGAGTTCCAGTCATAATGTTCAGTTTGTGGGAGCAGAGATGAATAAATGAATAATGAGGGACAGAGACGTGTGGAAGTCTTCAACCTTTTGTCTTCTGTAACCTCGTCCTGCTCTGAACTGAAGTGTGCTGCTCAGGTTTGGATCATTAACATAAATAAATCTCATTACATTAAATAATTCATTAGTTGTGATGACAGTAATGGTTGGTGGTAATGTGTTAATGTTATTTTAATGCTGTCGGAGGAGGAGCAGACCTCCGTGTGGCTCCTACGTAACTCCAGCCCTGTGATACAGTTTGTTTCTACGTCTCCTGTCACTGACAGACTGCATCAAACCAACCTCCTCACACTGACCTGTGATCAGTCTGAAACTCCTCCCTCACATCTGTGACCTCAGTGTGATCTTTGTCCAAACCGTCTCCTTCAAACAACACGTAAAACACCGCAGCCTTCTGTCAGCTCACAAACATCAGCCGCCTCCGTCCATCAGTCTCATCCACACGTCCATCATCCAGACTGGATCACTGCAACATGTCCTCGACGGGACATCATCCACAATACTAGGTACTGTATCGTAGTCAACTGGACTTGTGTCAGTTTGTTGAAGACGAACTGGAGGAGCTGCAGGCTATGTGTGGGCGTGTCCTTACAGAGTGTGGGCGTGTCCTTACACACTGCGGGCGTGTCCTTACAGAGTGTGGGCGTGTCCTTATAGAGTGTGGGTGTGTCCTTACAGAGTGTGGGAGTGTCCTTACAGAGTCGTTAGGGCCACTTGTGGGTCGTTGGTCAAACCGGTCTTCATGTGTGTTGCTAAGGCCAGGTGAGTCCAGGTGAGTCCAGGTGAGTCCAGGTGTGAGTGGTTGTTAAGCTGTCTGGGGAGAGAACTCAGCAGCATTGTAGGTGGGTGATCAGTGATGTCGTGGGCCTCCTCTGTTCAAACGTCTTCAACAAACTGAAACAAGTCCAGCTGACGATACAGCACTTAGAATTACCTCGCTCAAAGAACTCAGAGATCCAGAACTCTGCTCCTGGACCTGTGACCACATCACCCCCGCTCTCCAGAACCTCCTCTGGCTCCGTGTCCCTCAGAATCCACTTCAAACTTCTCCTCATCACCTACAGAACCCTCCTCCACCGGACTGAGCTCCTCCACCGGACTGAGCTCCTCCACCGGACTGAGCTCCTCCACCGGACTGAGCTCCTCCACCTGACTCCTCCTCACCGACCACATTCAAGGAATCCCTCAGAACACCCTCTTTAAACCTGCCTACGACCTTTACCCCCGTCTGATCGTCCCTTCTGTTGGTTCTGTTGGTTTCTTCTGTGAAGCGTCGTTGAGTATTTTTAAGAAGTGCAATCTAAGTTAAATGTATTATAAATATTATTATTTGTATAAATGTAATAAATGTACTTGTCTTACAGTTAAACTTAAATAGATGGTAAACAGTACAAATATCTGAGCTGTCTCTAAACCCAGTTCGTCAGAATCTAAGTGGAGCGTTCTGGAGGGAATCTCTGGCGTGTAAACAAAGTGTTTGTCTGTAAAGACGAGAAGAAAGAAAGGATTTAATGTGAGAGGAACACGTTCTGCATCCAGTCGACTGTGAACTAAAACAACCTGCAGTCAGACGCAGTTTCCTCTGGAGACGACCTGAACCGACAGACAAACAGCTGATTGGACCCGCTGCTGCACAGAAACACAGCTCGCTCTGTTCTGACTGAACTGCAGCTTCCTGCCTCGTTTACATGTTGAGTGAGTTTGTGGCCTCCAGCGATTAAACCTCTCCGGATCACTATTTCAAAAATACATGAGGAGAGAAACACTTTGCTTTCTTCTGCTCCTGACTGAGTGGCAGGTTGTCCCCGACGACGCTGATTAAACATTTAAACATTCAGGGAGGCGGCGGTGGCGGTGGCGGCGGCGGCGGCGGCGGCTCGTCGCTCTGCGGCAGGAAGTGATGCAGCTTTGTTGTGCTGCCGAGTTCAGTGTTTACACGTGTTAACGGCTGGAAGAAGCCGACAGACATCATGTTTACATCTCTGACTGATTTAAAGTTATTAAAACAGACGTAAAGTCAGTTTTCCTCTGAGTCACAGAGAGGCCAGGTGTATCCCAGCATGCACTGGGTGGTTTCCTGTCCAATTAAGAGGAGACACGACAGGTGAAGGGTCAGACTGGAGAGTTCGGCTATTCTGCCTCCAGAACCTTTCTTCTCTCAGACTAGAGGAAACAAAATGTCCAAAATCCACATTTAGGTTTTATTTTAGTTCAGAATTCTGTTCTGGACATTTATCATAACTATCACATATTTCATGAGATTATTAGCCTCATTTGCATATTTACACAGAACATATTAAAAAACTTTTAATACAGAAACTAATTGTCTTAACGTCAGAAATCATCTGGAGAAGTTTAGATGATATCTGAGTTTGTTCTCAGACTGTGAGTCAGAATCCTTCACTCATCTCTCTCTATCTCTATTTCAGGGTGTCCAAAAACAGGGACTGTCTGGAGCTGTCCCCCAGAAATGTCCCTGTTTTTACCACAAAATGAAAAATGACTCTGCCTGGCGACAGAAGACGGGCCAGCAGAGCCGACCATCAGCTCTCATCACGTTGCGTTTGTGTTGCCGGCAGAGCTTCAGCAGCGGCACGTCGCTCTCGTTCTTCTGCTTCCTCCTGCCACAGTTTCATTACAGAAGTTAACGTGGTCAAAACATGTGAAACCAGAATCGGCCGTTTTCATTTCATAGATAAAAACACAGAAATCTGGTCAACTTAATGTTATTCTGAAGGTTTGAACAGCTCATGAATCATTAGCAGTCTGATTTATAACTTTATGACTAAAAACATGGAGGAACTGGATTTCTTATGTCTGTTGACAGAATCTAAAAATGGGAAATCTAAAGTCGTCGACTCCAACATGAAACAAGAACATCCTCATCCTCATCATCATCATCATCATCATCTTCCTCATCATCCTCATCATCATCATCCTCATCATCCTCGTCCTCCTCCTCATCATCCTCATCATCATCATCCTCCTCCTCCTCCTCCTCCTCATCATCATCGTCATCATCATCCTCATCATCATCCTCATCCTCATCATCATCATCATCCTCCTCCTCCTCCTCCTCCTCCTCATCATCATCATCATCATCATCGTTATCATCATCCTCCTCCTCCTCCTCCTCATCATCCTCATCATCATCCTCATCCTCATCATCATCATCCTCAGACTGGTTAAACTGGTCACATCCCAGTGAGATCAGCTGCTGTTAACTGGGACAGAGGCTGCTGAACGTGTCGCTGTGGTAACCGTTTCCATGGTGACATCAGAACTACTTTGAAAGAACAGGGCACGTGTGTGTGTGTGTGTGTGTGTGTGTGCGTGCGTGCGTGCGTGTGTGTGCGTGCGTGCTCACAGTGAACTGGATCTGACAGCCTCCCATGATGTAATCCAGGAACGAGTGCATCTTGATGATCTGCAGACAGAAAAACATGTAAAGGTTCTGTAACATCAAACAGAATCCAGACAGGAAGTCACACTTACATCAGCTGACTATTAGCGTCCAATCGGATTCATGGAGGGTGAGTCGAGAAGCCAGAGACCACTGTCAGAGACTGCGTTTCAATGTCCGTAAGCATGAAACCACTGGATGTTCATAACGAGACGTCGGGACATTTTCCAGCTGTGTTTGTGGTATTTTAAGTGGATTTGTGTCAAAACCGAACCAGAACCTAATATATAACTATACCAGAACCAGAACCAGAACCTAACACCAGCGTTGTCACGACATCAAACTGAAAACTGAACCTAAAGAAACGTAAAGTTTGGTGGTTTCAGAAACGACCTTTGTTCTGTCGACTGGGTCGTGCAGGTGTAACAGTCGTCAGTTCAGATGTTTCCTGTTTTATTTTGTAGAATTCGTCCTCGTGTCTTATTGTGACATCTGACTTCCTGTCTTTGTCTTTTCCCACCTTT
This sequence comes from Pagrus major, assembly GCF_040436345.1. Lineage (NCBI taxonomy): Eukaryota > Metazoa > Chordata > Actinopteri > Spariformes > Sparidae > Pagrus > Pagrus major. The sequence continues at coordinate 32,079,763 of NC_133231.1, read as the reverse complement.
TCCCTGTGTACACCTGTGTTTCATTTGTTCTTCGTGCTCCTGATTTGTTCCTCATGGCTTCGTGGTTTTTCCTCCGTTTTTGAATTTCTCTTCAGCTTTGTTAAATTCTCCTTGCTGCCTTGTTGCCAGCTCCTGTTCGACTGCCTTTTGTTGTTGCTTTTTGGATTTTGGATATCAGCTCATAATTAAAGCTCTGTTTGTTCTTTACCTTCCTGCCTCTGTGTGTCTTTCATCCCTTTTTACAAAAAACAGCAGCAGCAGCTTCCTGCTCAGTGTAACGCTGCTGCCGGGAGACATTTTAACACTTGAACTAGTCTGTTTGATGGTCGTCAAGAGAGTTCAACAAACCATTTAACATATAATCAGTTTTCTCAGTTTCTTCTGTGGCTCTGGAGGAGAAAATAACCTTGATGGACACGACAGAAAGCTTTCATTACAAACTGAGCGTATGGAAATATGAGCCAAAACAAAACAAAGGCTTCCATCCACACAGATTACAGATATTATCTGCAGCTGCTGGGTGTTTTACAACAGATACAAATGGATTCAGGTTTTGGAGACATTTTCTTTAACAGCGTGTTGTTGAAGAGGAGAAATGTTTGAGGTGAGATCGAAGCTGCAACTAGAACATTAATCTGCAAATATGATAATGATCAAGAATTTATTGAAGTCATTTCAAATATCTGCTGATTTTCTTTGTTGTTTATCTCAGTAATCTGAATAGTTTCATATCTTTGTCACTTTAGACCTTCATGAGGTTATTTTATAATAAATATGTATAAATATAGATATATACAGGACTTCGTACTGCAGGAGTTCTTTGTTCAGATTTAATAAAACAAATGATCAACAGATTAATCACTAATGAAAAGAATCATTATTGCCAGCCTGGTTAAGATGTAGAGGAGGGCGGGGTCCCAAACAGGTCTGACGAAACCATCTGGGACACCGTATCCCAGGATTCATTGCACGCTGGTGATGGCTGGATTTGTTGGACAGGATGGTGGACACACAGAGTGACGCAGCAGCTGAAAACACTTTTTAATGTAAGCGTTAGCCCTCGAACGGCTAACAATGCAAACGTTAACAGTTACTGTCAGGGTTGCTAGGCGACAGGAGCGGCGCTTGGTGGTCGAGGAGAGATGGTGGCGTGTACAGGAATTTCCCCCGCAGACCAGAGGCCACTCCCTCACAGACTGAAGGATGTGGCCCACAGCCCGGGACACGGCTCACGATGTCCTCAGTGTGTCACGCTGTGGACACGTGACCACGTCGTGACGGTGTTTAACACGGACCATAAACTCACGTCATGATGGTCTGAGACGAACCTTCTGTTTAAGAAAGATTCTTCAGCTCAAGCTTCATTCTCTCTCTCCTGACCTTGTAGTGACTGTAACGCTGTAATTTTTAAAAAGAAAGTTAGACTCACTGAAGTAGAACAGAAGTCAGACCGTCAGACGACGTGTCATCTGAACTTGTATAATTGTAAAGCGATCAGTGCCGAGCTGCTGTGCAGGTAACCTGGTTTTGTGTTGCAGCCCCTCGAACACCCAGCGGGACCAGAGAGGTTTTCCTGCTGAGTCGTCACATGACGGGAGCGTTGACCCGCTTCTCCCAGCGAGCCTCGTAAACACAGATAATGAGCTTAAAGCGAAGAAAACTGCAGGAGGAGGAAGAGAAGGTGCAACAACATGCTGCTCCCTGAGGGAGAGGAACATATTATATATATTTTATAATATATTCACATCCTTAATGTTTTTATTTCAGGCTTCTGTTTCCCTTCTGCCGCGTCTATCTGACAGCTTTACAGAATAACTAAATATTAAATATGATTATTACTACAGACTCAACGATGCAGCTGTTAAAATGAGCTTTGCAGAGACTTTAAAGGAGCAGTCTGTAGTTTTGTTGAATAAATGTTAATGAGCAGAGATAGATCCTCATTGGCTCTCTTTGTTTTCATGATGAATAAACTGAATAAACAAACTGACCTTAAAGGACAACACACTTTATACTGTTCTACTTTGTTTACTGTGCATTTGTTTTGGAAGTGTCCAGAATGTAACTGTTCTTTTTACAGTTCTGGTTACAGATTCTCTTCAGCTCTCATATTCGAAATTTATTTGCTAAAAAAAGAAAAAAGAAGGATTAATTTGGCCCTGATAATCGTGTAGTGAAAGTCTGATACTGTGACAGCCCGAACAGACAATACTGTCCTAAAGAATGCAGTGAAGTACAGGTACAAACTATAAAATAAAAATATTCAGGTAAATATAGCAAATGTGTTTTATTCCCCCGCTGAAAGAGGGGCCCCTGACCTCCTGCTCGTGGCCCCGGCTGCTGACAGAATGAGCTCAGAGGGAATCTCCAGGATTATCATTAAACATCAGCTGATGTATCGAGGGCAGAGCCGCAGCTGAAGACGGATGATCCATCGTTACCAGCGGTTCGTTAGTGATCCGGCCCGTTAACCTGCTCTCATTCTGTCATCTCAACACCAACTCGCCTCTTAAAACATGTGGCTTCATTTCCTGCCTCTGCTCATCCATCAAGTGTAAATTACCTCGCAGCCGTCACCACCGCTCAGTCATCTGTCTCTGTGTTGTGCTACACCTCATCCTGTGTCGCTCATTTCAAGCGGGCGTTAACTCATTTTGAAGCGGGAACTCTTCATGTGTCGAGTGTCATCGGGCTAAATGTTATCTGGCTTTCATTCGGCGGCAGGATTCCCAAGACTCCCCTCGCTTGGCGTCTGAGCGCCGTTAAGCATCGTCTGGCAGGAAATGTCAGGTTAGTCAGGCTGCTCAGCGCTACATAATTGGTTCCTCTAACAGTCTGCCACCCAGACGCCTCGGAGAAAACAAGAAGAGGAGCAGAGCGCCGAGAAAAAGCTTCACTTTACTTGAAGAATAAGATTTAATGCCCTAAACTGTTTGCTGTGATGTTTAAATCTGGAGAGGAAACTTTTAAAATGAATCCACTGATGAGACACTTTATAAGAAATGTAAAGATCCAGTTTTTTACTGTTCAAAAGTAAAGAGCTTCTACAAAGAGCCACTTTTTCAGCAGTGACGAGAGTTTGGATCCTAATTGGCCTCCAGATGATGACTCATTATTAAATAATATGATGTATGCTTCTGTTTCTTCTTCAGCCTCCCTGACAGTGTGTGGATGGTAACAACGGGCTGGACTTCTGACAGATAAAAAGTAATGAGGTTGAATTACATTTAATTAATATCAAGACTCAGTTTTACTGTCAGGACTGTTTTCATGAGGCATCTCCGACAGAAAACTTTCAGTCGAAATCAAACTAAAAACACTTGGACTGAGAGTGACTGATGAACAACAGGACGACTCCTGAGGGACAGACAGAGTGAGACGCTGCTGTTTTATCACAAGCTCCAACAGAGTAGAGATTATGAGAACGTGTTGTGATGCATCACATTACACATTCACTCCAGCAACGATGTTGAAAACTCTCTAGTTTTTTAAAGTATCATCGTTCCTTCCACTGTCTTAAAATACCTCGACCTTTGTTCTACATGTTGTTGAGTTGTGTTCTCACATCATCACAAATGTTTCCAACAAAGTTCAAACCAGAGAAATCCTTCAGTGTCCTCGAGGTAACGGTGAGTTTCATCTGGTCGTCTGTCGCTATAACTTCAGGAGAGAGTCAGAGAGAGAGGAAGGAAGTCTGAGAACGCTACCAAACATAACGGGAAGAAAACTTTAAAACATTACCTCGTCTGAGAACATCTGTGTCGGAGTCACGTCAGATAGATTTTCATCATCATTATTTGCCACAAACAGCCAGATTACTCGCTGATCGTGGATCATTGCTGCAGTCAGGCTGATAAATAGGAGTGAAGATTAAAATCCACTTCTTAATCCCAAACATTAAAAAGTCATTTGCGAGATCTCCATCCATTAATAAACAACAACTCCAATAATGCCACGGTACGTAAAGCTTTCGTTTTGTTTGGATTAAAAGACCCCTATCGGCAGAAATTACAGACTGAGTGAACTTTTTGCCAGTTTTAACTATAACGATATTTTGCTCTTGTCTTCTGTTGTGAATGAGGGAAGGACTGATGGACACACTGCACATATCATAACAAATAAGTATTTTCTTTTTAAAGAAATTATTTAACAACAGGGCAGATCATTTCACGGGATCAACAGCTACATAGAGTTGGATGTCATCTGCATAGCGATAAACATCAGTTTGGTGTTAATGGATCTGAATAGCAGTGGGCTCAGGACAGAGCTCTGTGACACTCCATGTGGAATATTTGTTTTTAAAATTTGTCCTCATTAAATAAAATACGACTTAAACGGTCATTGCCAGCTCCCGTCGTTAGACTTTGGTTTGTTAAAAGTAGCCGTTTCAGCTGCATGAAACTCATGTTGGTTGATTATGAAAATTAAGCGTTTCAACATGTCAGTCAGCCACCTTGCACTGGTTCAGGATGACGATCCCAGAGTTCTTGTAATTCTTCTTCTTGACTCTGTATTTGGGGTTTATGCACGGCCACTGCACCTGAAATCACACAAACAAGAAATTATTATCAGGTCATTAGCCCCAAATTAACAAAATACAGAGAAATAAACAAATTCTCTAGACAGACAGAGGTCATTCAATCAATCAATCAATCAATCAATAACACCGTATACACATGTACAAACAAAGTCCATGTTATGATGAACAACTGTATGAATATAATTGGATGTTACTGGTCAGCTGGCATCTGAACAGCTGATGATGAATGTTTAGAGAGCAGATAAACACCAACCAGCTGCTGACTCACATCAATTATTCCTCCTCAGTGTGTGTGTGTGTGTGTGTGTGTGTGTGTGTGTGTGTGTGTGTGTGTGTGTGTGTTCACAGTGATAATGTGTCTGCCTGTGGAGATGATAAGCTGTTTGTCGCTGCTCGTGGTTTCCTGATGTTACTGATGAAGGAAACAAACAACCTGCAGCAGCAGCAGCGTCCAATCACCCGCTCAGGAGATTTCAAAATAAGAGCCTGCTGAAGCTATTCTCCCATCAGTCAGTTTGAGGCTGATCAGGGAGACAATAATTCAGCCATAATCAGATCTGATCCGGTAATCTTTCTCACATTAAGGTCATCATCAGAGAAGCACGACTATAATAACACAGCTGGGTAATTTTAAACATTTCTAAATAATCTCTTCAGTCCACAGAGATCAGAGTGAATTTAGGGTTAAGCTCAGTCAGTTAACTCCTCAGCAGCCACAACGTCGCAGCGTCACTACTTCTTCAGGTGGTCAGCTTTCTGAGTGACATTAGATTTGTGATTATGTCTGGTACAAACTTGTTCATGTTGTGTTTTTTATCCTTTAAGTATATCTAACACTAAATAAACCCACATTACACACAATACTGCTCAGAAAAATCACAGTTCAGCCCTCAACAGAAGGAAGAGACGCCTCCGAACTGCCTGCGGAGGAAACAGACGCCTTTATATTCAGAGGCTGTTAGATGGCGGTGTTAACCACAAACCCTCTGAGCCAAAGACAATCCTTCAGCCACCCAAACTAGACCACAGAGGATTCACTCTGACTCCATTACGTGTGCCCGCGGAGCCCCGGTGACACACAGCGGTTCAGACTCTATTGGTGTCTGGATAGATGGATGGAGGAGGATGAACGGATCGTCTCTGGAGGCTTCAGCTCTGAGGGATTCTGTGCCGTCGGTCGGGAGCAGACTGTCAGCAGAGGAAGGAGGCCAATAAATAAACTCTGAGCAGAAGAAGAGAGAGCGGGGGGTTCCCGACGGGACTCCATCGACTGCTCTCATTGTTTCCTGTGAAGGAGTAAAACAGTTCCTCTGCTGGAGAACAGCAGGACCAACAGATCTCCTGTTTCAGTGAATTCACAGTGGAGCTGAGCGCACCTCGGTCCAGTCAGATGGCTTCAGTAGATTAAATCACTTCATTAACTTCACTTCTATAAAGTCTCAGACTGGGAACCTACAGAACCTACAGAACATCAGATCTCACCATGTGGTTCTCTTCAGACTCTCTCACCTGTCAGTAAAAGGTACACTCGTCCATTCAGGGCAAGATTTTAACATTTCAGATTTGTATTAACATTTTCCTCTTTTAAATTTAAAGTGCAGGTTAAGAAACACATTTGTAAGCACATTTCTAACATGTGTAAGACTCACGAATAATAAATAAATTAAAGTTGTTTTAAGTGGCTCTGCACTCACTTTGTGTCTTTGTGGTTGTTTGTTCAGGATAAAAAAAGGTAAAATACAGAGAAATCTTTCTGATGGATAAAATACGTTCTTTTATAGTCTTTTTGTAATCAGTTACAGTTACCACAGATCCAATCATCCACTCCATGATCAATCAAATAAAATCTAAGGTTGGCAGTGAGATTACACCTGAGTGTAATGTGTTATTGGTCCCTGCGGTGGTGTGGCATCAGATCACTAACACATTTCTAATAAAGGGATGTGTAGGTCTGACATAAGACTTCAGTGATGGATGGTCCCTCGTATCTTCACTCCTGCTTCCCCTCCGGCAGCCTCCAGCTCCTCATCCTCTCTCCTCCAGCTCCTCATCCTCTCTCCTCCAGCTCCTCATCCTCTCTCCTCCATCTCCTCATCCTCTCCTCCAGCTCCTCATCCTCTCTCCTCCAGCTCCTCATCCTCTCTCCTCCACCTCCTCATCCTCTCTCCTCCACCTCCTCATCCTCTCTCCTCCAGCTCCTCATCCTCTCTCCTCCAGCTCCTCATCCTCTCTCCTCCATCTCCTCATCCTCTCCTCCAGCTCCTCATCCTCTCTCCTCCAGCTCCTCATCCTCTCTCCTCCACCTCCTCATCCTCTCTCCTCCACCTCCTCATCCTCTCTCCTCCACCTCCTCATCCTCTCTCCTCCAGCTCCTCATCCTCTCTCCTCCACCTCCTCATCCTCTCTCCTCCAGCTCCTCATCCTCTCTCCTCCACCTCCTCATCCTCTCTCCTCCAGCTCCTCATCCTCTCTCCTCCACCTCCTCATCCTCTCTCCTCCAGCTCCTCATCCTCTCTCCTCCAGCTCCTCATTCTCTCTCCTCCACCTCCTCATCCTCTCTCCTCCTCATCCTCTCTCCTCCACCTCCTCATCCTCTCCTCCAGCTCCTCATCCTCTCTCCTCCACCTCCTCATCCTCTCTCCTCCAGCTCCTCATCCTCTCTCCTCCACCTCCTCATCCTCTCTCCTCCAGCTCCTCATCCTCTCTCCTCCAGCTCCTCATCCTCTCTCCTCCAGCTCCTCATCCTCTCTCCTCCAGCTCCTCATCCTCTCTCCTCCACCTCCTCATCCTCTCTCCTCCAGCTCCTCATCCTCTCTCCTCCAGCTCCTCATTCTCTCTCCTCCACCTCCTCATCCTCTCTCCTCCTCATCCTCTCTCCTCCACCTCCTCATCCTCTCCTCCAGCTCCTCATCCTCTCTCCTCCACCTCCTCATCCTCTCTCCTCCAGCTCCTCATCCTCTCTCCTCCACCTCCTCATCCTCTCTCCTCCAGCTCCTCATCCTCTCTCCTCCAGCTCCTCATCCTCTCTCCTCCAGCTCCTCATCCTCTCTCCTCCACACAGAAACAGGAATGGAGACATCCTTCATGACGGTGACAAGATCGATTTCTGGGTCACCCGAGGAGCGAGAAGACCCTCTGTCTTTGTGTGTCTTTGTGAGTCTTTGTGAGTCTTTGTGAGTCTTTGTGTGTCTTTGTGGCCATGAATCATACGACGGGGATGGCTCCTTATCTATACAACACAAAGACATCTCCAGTTGGAACAATGAGCTGGGAGCTGAGTAATGAGAGACGGACTGATGAAGTCTTTGATGAAGTGAAATATAGAATAATATTCCTTCATCTTGTCTCCTGGTGTCCATGTGATCAGAGAGCTGGAGGAGAGCGTCCTGACAGTGAAAGGTGAGAGGATCAATAACTTTGTCCTGTAGCCATGTGACAGTAAAATAATGATTCATCACCTTAATGTCTGTATGTCTACAGTCTCACTGTCCTACAGAAGATGGATTTTATTGAGATTTGTCCAAAGTGAAGGCTGCGTGGCGCTCTGAAGGTGGACGGGTTAATGAAAACTGTGAAAACATTTTATCAGACAGTCACAGTGAACACATTCAGCTCGTCGTCTGATAATGAGGCGGCTGAGAGCGAAGGAGGAATCCTCACATTGTTAGTGAGCTCTCAGCCGACTGTTGTCATCTTCAGGGAATCAGCAGAGAAAACACACAACCTGAGCGTTTGCAGACAGAACGGCGTTAACGGACACTTTAATTAGCCGCTGCCTCATTTCTGTTCAAACAGCTTTTATTTTCGACAGCTGTGTCTTCATTAGCTCTGCCTCTGCCTCCGGCGTCCAGGGTAATTACATCACACCGTTTGTCTAAATAAACCCAGAAGCATCACGGCCCCTGAGGCGCATTTTGAAAGGGCGGTCACGCTGCTAATTGGCACTTTCATGGAATCCTGGAGCCGCAGGACGAGACGGAGATCAGGTAGATTCTGCTTAAAATTCCAAGGGTCACAGTCGGCTGCTAACTGTGGTTTGTAGCCACATTAGCGACGCAGCTTGAGTGAAGGTGAAGCCGGTCAAACAGTCGACACTCGGAGCTTCCTGCTGCTGATTTCTGTTCTCAGCAGGAGAAGAAACACACGAGCTGCTGGAAGTTGAATATCTCAAAGAGATAAACACAGAAAACTCACCAACAACAAGACGACAGCTTCACTCAGACATCAGGTGTTGTAGCCAAACTGGCAGTCCTCCCATTCATTTCAATGTGTCTCTTTGTGGTCGTTTAATTTCTCTTTGTGGTTGTTTTGTGTCGCTTTGTGGTCTTTTTGTGTCTCTATGGTCGGCATTCATTTCAATGAGGGTAGTGAATGGGGGGGGGGGGGGGAGTTTCTCTCCTTGTGCACCAGATCAGTTCAACGATATCGTTGTTATCACTAACTACATCCAACTACCTCACGTCTCACTCAAGAAACACCTCACTTTATCATAAAGGACGTAAACAACCAACATGGCTATCGGCTGCACTCACAGCCGGCGAGCTAGCATGTTAGCATTGGGAAACTTTGGTACACGAATCACTGGCACGCTGCAGCAGCCTTGTTTTGTTGTGAGGATGTGTTGGATGCAAACGTCAGCGTGTCCCAACTCGCTCAGAAAACTGTTGTTAGTATTTCAGATATATATCACATCTGAACTTCTGAGTTAAAGGACCCACTGTTTTTAAATCTGAGTGTATTTCTGCCATGTGACCAGAACGTTTTTTACAGTTGCTTTTTCTTTCTTAATGTTCTCTGATCCAATCAAATGGCTTCATCTTAAACATTATTCATATAAAATACAATGCATTTGTATGCAGTAAATGAAACAAGCCATTGGGAAACATTTTATTAAATTATCTGGACTGCAGCCAGCTAATCTTTGCACCTTGCTCTGTGTCTGCTGGATGGAGCTCCTCCTGCACTCTGAGCTCTTCTGATGAAGCAGCGTGTGAGTGGTGTCACTCGGTCTGACTCTCACTGATCGTTCAGCTGAAGGAGAAACAGGACTTTCTGTCCGAGCGAACAGATCCGGCCTCACAGGCTCGTTCCTCCTCCACCAGGAGGATTCACCTCCAACCACTCCCAGAAAAATCTGAAGCAAACAGCCTCCGAACACACATCATTAAAGGGCAACTCCACCAGCTTTACACATTTAAGTGTGTTTACAGGTGTTGGGGAGCCCCGCTGCAGACGGGAACAAAGTAGTATGAAGCTTTTTGTGACTCCAGAGGAAGCTGAGTGGACTCCACCGGTCCAACACTGCAGTCCTAAAACTGCTGGACTCATTATGGACACACTGACAGCAGACCCAGAGATCACTTTTATTATTTCATGCCTTTTCAAAACATGAATATTATGATGAATATCGATTGGAGCTCAGTGTGTGGTAAACACACACACACACACACACACACAGCTCACCTGTCGTCCATCGATGGCTCCTCTCATCTCTTTGAACGTGGCCTCGAACTCGCCGATGTAGTCGTGTTTCCCGTTGGAGTCCCAGTCCCACACGGTGCACTGGGTGGACAGATCACAGAGACACTGATGAGAAACTTCTGTTTACATTCGGATCATTAAGGAGAGACTTCTGAGACACTAACAATCATCTGATTACAGTCATTAACGTGCTGCTGATGTTTCTCTGTTCTGTCTCTAATTAGCTGTTTGTTCTTGATGAAGATCAGAAGCCGGTTTATTAAAACAAATCCTTTGTTTGGAGGTTTCTCCTTGAAGTAAATGAGATTTTACAGCCGACTGAACAAAAGATAAACTACATCAAACATGAATATTTTTATCCATTCCCAAAAACACAATCAGCCTCCAAAGCACAATTTGTTTTGGTTTGTAGGTCGCAGCTGATTCAGCAAATTCAAACAGTGAACAACCTGATGCAGAACTGTGAACATTAAGAGACTGTCAAACCAGAACTGTGACAATCAATCGTTTGTTACGATATGAAAGAAAAGTGAAGATAACTTCACGAACTGCTGCTACATCTCCATCCATGTGACGAGTCCTCTCACTGGAACCAGTGGACAGCTTCACTGGTCGCACTGGGACCAGAGCGAGCAACAGGAAGTGAATAAATCACAGGATCCAGGACAGTTTGACAGAGTTCATGAAAAATAGATCGGAAGCCGTGAAGAAGAACGCCGACAGTCTGAGAGCGAGAGAGGAAGACCACGATCTCATGAATATACAGACACACACACACACACACACACGCACACACACACCTTCCTGCTCCAGTTCTCATCTCAACAGTGTGGTGATTCAATGTTTTTATATTTGCATGCCGGAGTTTCTGTTAACAAGTGGGATATTTACTGTGTGTGTGCGTGCGTGCGTGTGTGTGTGTGTGTGTGTGTGTGTGTGTGTGTGTGTGTGTGTTTAATCCTGAATTTTTCTATCCAATGTATTAAAATATATCTACGTTATATTTTCCATAAATTTCCATATACTCTTGGATGCAGCGAACACTGTGACACTCAGTATTTTACAGAACTCCCGCCTTGTTTCCGTCCGTCCATCAGGGGGCGCTGCAGAGGACTGTTGGTGACGTTACGTTAAACGTGACCAGCTGAACATGAAGGAACGTGTTTAGTTCAGAGTTCACAGGAAGATCCAGAAACTACATTTCTATTTTCCACCGAGACGACACACACGGGGCTAGCTGGTTAGCATGCTAACATCAGTAGACACAGAGCGTCAACACTGTTTCCTCACACGTCAGCTCAGTTTCTACATGTTTCTAAATTCTGGTCATATCGTACGGACTGCTCCTTTAAATGTGCCGCTGATGAAACTAATTAAATGTAATCAAATTAATGGAGACGGAGTCGACGACACGGTGAAGATGTTTCTCTGCTCTTTTGTTAAGGTCAACAGGAGTCAAGTGGGCGAGCGAGCCAATTAGATCAGAGGATGAGCATGTGTGTGTGTGTGTGTGTGTGTGTGTGTTCTTGTATGCATACATTAATGTGTGAAACCGTGTGTGTGTTTCCTTCCCTCCTCATTAAACCGAACATCACGACAGAAACAAAAATCTCCTCCTCCTCCTGCTGCTCCTCCTCCTGCTGCTCCTCCTGCTCCTCCTGCTCCTCCTGCTGCTCCTCCTGCTCCTCCTCCTCCTGCTGCTGCTCCTCCTCCTCCTGCTCCTCCTCCTACTGCTGCTGCTCCTCCTCCTCCTGCTGCTCCTCCTGCTGCTCCTCCTGCTGCTCCTCCTGGTCCTCCTCTTCCTCCTGCTGCTGCTCCTCCTCCTCCTCATTCTTCTTCTGTCAGTTTCCTCATAAACTAGCGGCTGTTCAGGTGTAAGGAGAGAAGCCTTCACTGATCTACCTGAGAGGAAACCTGCGGTGAGTTTTAATGAGCTGTCACACTCACAGCTTCATTCAGTCAGCTGGGAGGTTTCTCTGTGACGACCTGCTGAACACCACGACGCTGTCGTTATTACATTTAGACAAGAGACTGACAGCGAGGTGTAACTTTTAAAAGTCTTCACTGGTTCAGACTGGAGGTTGAAGAGATTTTTATAAACACTTTTCTATATTAATATCAATGTAAGGTTCAGTGTGTTGCTCACGGACACCTTGACGTGTGGACACCTCGACCTGTGGACACTTCGACGTGTGGACACCTCGACCTGTGGACACCTCGACATGTGGACACCTCAATGTGTGGACACCTTGACGTGTGGACACCTCGACCTGTGGACACCTCGACATGTGGACATGTGGACACCTCAATGTGTGGACACCTCGACATGTGGACACCTTGACGTGTGGACACCTCGACATGTGGACACCTCAATGTGTGGACACCTCGACATGTGGACACCTTGACGTGTGGACACCTCGACCTGTGGACACCTCGACCTGTGGACACCTCGACATGTGGAGATTACAGGACGACCCTCAGATGTGAAAGAGAAACTGTTCTAACAACAAAATCCATTTCGAGGCTTTCATCAAGTTTTCCAGGAAACTCTAAATATGATTATTGTAGATTTTTATCAGTCGGTCTGAAAACGTTCCTGAGAGAAATGTACTGAGCTCCGACTCAAACGAAGGTCTACTCTCTAATCTGGAGCTTCATCCAGGTGAAGTCTGGTCTAATCTCCAGACTTCTTTATTCCAGCTGTTGAACTGTTCAGATCCAGGTGTTGAGACACTGTGTAACATCTGTTCAGCAGCAGAAACACGCTCTCTTCCTGCTGTAATATGTCGTCGCAGTGACCGTCTCCAGAGGAACTCATCCATCATCCGTTTTACTCGTTTGTTATTTTCTGTCCTTCTTCAACCCGACGGCCCTTCAATCAGCCCGGGGGCCAGAGGTCGGGCCCCTGTCAGCAGCACAGAGATGAGCTTTGAGGGTCGACGACCTCCAGTGAAGTGATCATCAGCAGCAGATCAGAGGAAACTCTCTGAGGGAGGACTCACCCGACACTGTCTGTATTCATCACATCCATCTCACTCCTCCCATGATGCCTTGCATGAATTATTGGCTTGACGTCCAGCGCTTCATGTCACTGAATCAGAACCGGTGTTTTCCATGGTAACAGGACACCAATCATCGTTCTTAGAGCGATTGGTACGGCGTATCATTGATTCATGAAGATATTACAAACACTGTTGTTATTGATTAGCCTGTTGAGCTAACGCTTCTGAAGCCTCGAACGTGCTGCCAGTAGATCAGTTATCATGATACTTCATAGAAAGTGAAGCTTAAGTGTTAGTGTGATGGAGCATGACCGCACATGGAGGGTTAAATCTGGTCTCCTCAGATCAGGTTGATCTCTGTGATCACAGCAGACGAGCTGCATGGAGACACCTGATGTTTAAATCATCTCCAGCTGCTTCAGCTGTTCAGCAGAACGCTGCAACTCTGTTTTACTGTGAAGCTCCAGAAATGTTCTGTGGACTACGAGACTTCACCTGACTTTATATCATCAGGAGGAGATGATGGCTGAGCCTGACTTTATATCATCAGGAGGAGATGATGACTGAGCCTGACTTTATATCATCAGGAGGAGATGATGGCTGAGCCTGACTTTATATCATCAGGAGGAGATGATGGCTGAGCCTGACTTTATATCATCAGGAGGAGATGATGGCTGAGCCTGACTTTATATCATCAGGAGGAGATGATGGCTGAGCCTGACTTTATATCATCAGGAGGAGATGATGGCTGAGCCTGACTTTATATCATCAGGAGGAGATGATGGCTGAGCCTGACTTTATATCATCAGGAGGAGATGATGGCTGAGCCTGACTTTATATCATCAGGAGGAGATGATGGCTGAGCCTGACTTTATATCATCAGGAGGAGATGATGGCTGAGCCTGACTTTATATCATCAGGAGGAGATGATGACTGAGCCTGACTTTATATCATCAGGAGGAGATGATGACTGAGCCTGACTTTATATCATCAGGAGGAGATGATGGCTGAGCCTGACTTTATATCATCAGGAGGAGATGATGGCTGAGCCTGACTTCATATCATCAGGAGGAGATGATGGCTGAGCCTGACTTTATATCATCAGGAGGAGATGATGGCTGAGCCTGACTTTATATCATCAGGAGGAGATGATGGCTGAGCCTGACTTTATATCATCAGGAGGAGATGATGGCTGAGCCTGACTTTATATCATCAGGAGGAGATGATGACTGAGCCTGACTTTATATCATCAGGAGGAGATGATGGCTGAGCCTGACTTTATATCATCATGTTTTGTTTTTCTGTTTTTTGGGTGAACTGTTCCTTTAGGTTTTCTTCTCATTGTGTGTTCTGGCTTCTCAGATTGTGATGATCCAGATGTTCTGATGTGTAGTTCTGGTTCTGCAGCCTGACACAGGAAGTAGATTAAAACAGTTCCCATAATAAAACAGGTGATTCTGTCTGTGATGATCAGAATCAGAATTCCTTTATTTGTCCTGCAAATGTGGAAATGTGTGCGTCACAGCAGCCAAAGGACAGAAATATTACACTAAACAATGATAGTAAAAAATAAACAATATAATAAAAAGGTAAGAAATAGAATAGACTCAGATATACACAATATTTACAATATGAACAGTGTAATTATAAACAGTGTGGCAGTGGCTTTTCATTTACAAATAATAAATATAGGTATTAAAAGTTGTCCAGGTAGACTAAAATGAGGATGATAACGGGATGTGCATGAGTGCAGCACGGTGCACAGTGAGGTCTGCTGGGAGCAGTGCTGCTTGTAAAGTCTGACAGCAGCAGGAAGAAGGACCTGCGATACCCGATGTCCCGACTGTAGACTGGATTCATCTCAGCAGTCCTACAGAACCTTCAGTGGTTCTGATTCACACTCTCTTCCGCCATTGGTTCCTTCTCTGGTGTCGTGCTCTGTGATGATTTCCCCCGATGTTGCTTTTGTCAGCGAGCTGCTTCTTGCTGTTGTAAACATGATATTGTCTGTCAATCACTCGTGTGAGGGGATGATTGAAAGCGTCTCTGTGAACGAGCCTCAACAGATACAAACACAAACAATCCCACCGAGGCGACGTCCTCCATCTGACTGAAGCTCCTGAAGGCGACAGCCAGGGGTTTGGTGGAGGAGAAAATCTTTTATTATTGTAAATCTGTCATCAGGTCGATCAGAAACCAGACAACATGTTGACAGTTCAGACTTCAGGATCAATCAGGATGATCAGTGAGTTTAGGATCCAGTGAAACACTGAGACTTTAATAAATCCTCTCCTGAAACTAAACTAATACATCTGATCATTAACTGTGATTATTGGGGAGAATAAAACAGATGTATGTGCTTCAAGGGGAAAATCTGAGAGGTTGTTCATGGACTGCTGTCGTCCATCATGGGGGAGAAAAACTCTCCCCCAATGAATCTTTGTTATGTTTCCTCAGATAGTGTGTTAGAGGAGGAGGAGGCCCAGCGTCCAACAACACACCAGATTATTTACAGGTGACATCACAGGTTCAGGGTGTCTACAAAATAAAAGCCTTTGAGAGAGACGACAGGTCAGTTTAAAGATGAAGCTTAGGAGTGACGTGTTGTTCATGTCACAGCTGAGCTCAGACACATAAACATGGACTGTCCTCTGGGCTCCACTGAGGAGGTGGGTGAGAGGAGGATGTTAGCCAAGCTGACATCAATCATGGACAACCCCTCTCAGCCCTGCATGAGACTGTGGGGGCCTGAAGCAGCTCCTTCAGCAACAGACTGCTTCACCCTCGGTGTAAAAAGGACGCTACCGCAGGTCGTTCACTCCAGCTGCTGTCAGACTGTTCAACACCAACACTCTTACTGTAGCACCATAAGCACCATAAGCACCTTCTTACCACTTCTACGGCCGCCATCTTGTGCAATTATCCTGTGCAATAATACCATTTTTTTTTTTTTTTACATATTTATATTTTCTTTCTCTTGTCTAAATCATTTTCAGTATTTTTAAGTCTACTTGTTTAATGTCCCTTGTACCTGTTGCATGTCTGTCTACCTGCTACTGTCACAAGTGAATTTCCCCGTTGTGGGATGAATAAAAGTCTAAAGTCTATAAAGTCACGTTTAAATCTCGTCTCTTTGTACAAGGTTTTGGAAATCCTTAATATTTGTTTTTATTTAAATAGTTGGTACTTCTACACTGCGACCACGATCATCACTGTGTGTCATGAAACAGCAGCCGGCAACGTTCATACACCAGCTTGACCTGCTGCAGCCAATCAGACGTCCACATTTAGACTGGAGCCACAACGTCCATCGACTGACACAAGAGACACAGAGTGAGTGTGTGTGTGTGTGTGTGTGTGTGTGTGTGTGTGTGTGTGTGTGTGTGTGTGTGTGTGTGTGTGTGTGTGTACCTGCAGCTTGCGTTCATGGTCTCCACTGCAGAGCGAGTTGAGAGAAACTTTGAAGGTTTTCCAAACCGGGTTCAGATTATTCATCACAGTCTGAGACAGAGAGAGAGGATTTAAAATCTGAGATTAAATTTGAGAGCGTCGGGAGTCAAACCCAGCTGAGGAGCTTTTTTTTAACTGAGATCCATAAATTATTCCCGGAGACATTAATGACAATGTTGAAAAACACGATGTTAAAGAAAGTCTCTTTATCTGGATCAGCACCAAATTCTGGTGGAAATCTGTTCAGTAGTTTTTGTTTAATCATGCAAACAACAAATGGACCCGGGACAATAAATCCAACCAACAAATAAACAGATCAAATAAACTGAGATATTTCAAGCAGCAGAAACTGAAATCTGATCAATAAATGAAGAAGAATTTAAACTGGATCCAAATTTCACCAGAACAAAACATCAACTCTTATCAAATATAGACTCAATGAACACAAACTTCAGGAACCAGACACGTTAATATCCAGGAGGCACGCTGGTGTTCAGCTTATTTTAGTTTACGTCATACACAACCAATAAACTTATACAGCTGTTACTCTTCAGCCCAAACCCGGTTCAGTCGTTCAGAACATGTTGTTTGTGTCTGTACCTCGGTCCTGTAGACGAGCTGCAGCGTGGCGTCATCGTTCAGCCTGTAGATCTCCAGGAACGGGTCAGATTTACTGAAGAAGTCCTGAAAACACACACACACACACACACACACACACACACACAGACACACACTTTTAATGGAAAACAATCGACTGAGACAAACAATGTTTATACTGACTGATTAACACAGAATTATGTTTGCTGTAGTAAATGTGGACGTTAATGTCTTTGAAAATACAACCAGATGGTAAGACAACACACACACACACACACACACACACACACACACAGCTGTTACCTTGTCGTCTAGTTTCCTGGCGCTGAAGGAGAGTTCAATGTAGTCGTCGTTCCCCGTCAGCTCCTCTGCTGTGATCTGCAAACACACACACACACACACACACACACACACACACACACACACACACACACACACACACTGAATATTCAGATCAAACATCACAACCTTCAACAGCAGCAGAGGAAGAAAAACTTTGTCTTCATTAAAAGTAGTAAAACCTCAGTATTAAGTACTCTATTACATGTAAAAGTACAAAAGTATTAGCATCAAAATATACTTAAAAAGTAAAGTACTTAATATTCAGGATGATGTGAACTGTATGTGAAATTATTGGATTATAAGTATAGTGGAGTAGAAGTATAAAGTACCATAAAATGTACTATATACTCAGTAGAAGTACCTCAAAACTGTACTTAAGTATTGTACTTGAGTAAACGTACTTAGTTACTCTCCACCACCATCAGATCAGTCCAAACAGTTACCTTAAAGGGACAGTTCACCCCAAGTAAGTCTGCATCCATTCATGGACGAGAGGCTAGCTAAGTAAGCTAACTAAGCTAGCTAACGTTAGAGCTCAGCTGAGGACGGCGCCATTCATTCACTTTTACACGCCGACTGTCACGAGCTTCTCGTCCATCAGTAGACGCACGCTTCTTCGCGCTTCCTCACGCTTCCTCACGCTTCCTCGCGCCTCCTCGCGCTTCCTCGCGCTTCCTCACTCTTCTTCACACTTCCTCACGCTTCCTCACGCTTCTTCACTCTTCTTCACACTTCCTCACGCTTCCTCACTCTTCTTCACTCTTCTTCACACTTCCTCACGCTTCCTCACGCTTCCTCACGCTTCCTCACACTTCTTCACTCTTCTTCACACTTCCTCACGCTTCCTCACACTTCCTCACACTTCCTCACGCTTCCTCACACTTCTTCACACTTCTTCACACTTCCTCACGCTTCCTCACACTTCTTCACTCTTCTTCACACTTCCTCACACTTCTTCACGCTTCCTCGCGCCTCCTCGCGCTTCCTCGCGCTTCCTCGCGCTTCCTCACTCTTCCTCACTCTTCTTCACACTTCCTCACGCTTCCTCACACTTCCTCACGCTTCCTCACGCTTCCTCACGCTTCTTCACACTTCCTCACTCTTCTTCACACTTCCTCATGCCTCCTCACACTTCCTCACACTTCCTCACGCTTCCTCACGCTTCCTCAGCGAATCAGTGAGTCATCATCATCAGTGATCGTCCCTGAACGTCTGAGGTGCTGGAGAGTCTGAAGGTTTGATCGTTTCATTAAAACATCACTTCCTGTTTCTTCGTCTCTTTCCCCCTGAAGCATCGACACATTTACACCTGACAGCAACACGACACCTCCAACTAATAATGTTCACATTAACAACAGCTCTCAGATCAGCCTGCAGCGCTCCATGATAACGCTCATATATTCAGTTCGTTTGTTATCATGTAAACAGACTGAAACCACCCGAGGGAGACACACAACACTGAGACCACAAACACACACAACACTGAGACCACACACACACACAACACTGAGACCACACACACACAACACTGAGACCACACACACACAACACTGAGACCACACACACACAACACTGAGACCACACACACACAACACTGAGACCACACACACACAACACTGAGACCACACACACACAACACTGAGACCACACACACACAACACTGAGACCACAAACACACACACAACACTGAGATGACAAACACACACACAAGAGCCCGGTGGAAGAACCACAGAACCACTGAAAATCTGCTTCCTGCCTGATGGAGGCTGACAGTCTAATGCTCACACACTAACACACACACACACAGACAAACACACACACACTGAACCACCCGCGTGGCGTGGCGTGGCGTGGCGTGACGTGGCGTGGCGTGACGTGGCGTGGCGTGGCGTGGCGTGGCGTGGCGTGACGTGGCGTGGCGTGGCGTGGCGTGGCGTGGCGTGGCGTGGCGTGGCGTGACGTGGCGTGGCGTGGCGTGGCGTGGCGTGACGTGGCGTGGCGTGGCGTGGCGTGGCGTGGCGTGACGTGACGTGGCGTGGCGTGGCGTGGCGTGACGTGGCGTGGCGTGGCGTGGCGTGGCGTGGCGTGGCGTGGCGTGGCGTGGCGTGGCGTGGCGTGGCGTGGCGTGACGTGGCGTGGCGTGACGTGCCGTGGCTGTTAGCTTTGGTGACCTTTGACTTGACTGAATCAGGATCATTCCCAGTCAGCAGTAAACTCGGTGCTATGTGATGTCCTTCTGTACACACTGCACGTGTCCCTGCTGGTTGTGTCACTGCTGAAGTCTTCAGCAGCCTGGACAGAGTTTATTCATCTCCGCTGTCCCCGAATAGACCCGATCAAGCTGAGCTCTGATTGGACACGGTGGACACTTACTGTCCTGGTAGCGACCAGCCTAACGAGTCTTTAATGACGATTAGCTTCACGCACAGGAAACAGAAATATTGGACATTTGAAAAATAAACCTGATGTGATCAGAGAGGAGGACAAGGAGGTGCAGCTCACCGTGATGATGGCCTTCCCCACGGTGCCGCCGGGTCTCAGCAGAGCTTTGGACAGTTTCCTCTGAGAGATGATCTGGACACACACACACACACACACACACACACACACACACAGAGTCCAGGTTAATCCACAGGTGTGCTCACAAACACAGTTTCTGTTGTGTTGCTCTGGAAATAAACAGAACATGAAGTTAAACAACAAAGTGTTTCAGGTCGTCAGAGCTGCAGGTGAGGAGGTAAACAAAGTAAGCACCATCACCACACTATAAAGATATTACATTACACGTCCTGCAGTCAAACTCCTGATTCAGTAAAACATCTCTCCTTGTGTACACATCAAACAGGGTTCTGGTTCAGCTTCTTGCAGCGTCTGTTTTGTGAACCAGTTTCTGTCTTCTCGCTGTGCTGAAACTCAAACCTGCAGCGTCAGCAGGAAGCTGTTGGGCTGAAGCCCCGCCCCTCTCGCCGCTCCTCCATGCCAGTATCTTCTCAGGGTTTCTGAGTGTTTCTGTTCACAGAAACCTCCGTCGCTCTCTCAGCCATCTGGCCGGTGGAGGAGCTGGCAGCCGAAGCGAGCGACGCTGCTGGCAGAGACGGAGACGAGGAGATGAAGACGAGGAGGAAGAGGAGGTTTTTCCCCGGCTCGAGTCTCCAGCCGTCATCTGAGCCGATTGTTTCATCACAGATTTAGCTCCTCGTCTTCGGCTCTGCATGTTAAAACTCTTCCAGCACAGTTTGACAGTCAGCAGGAAATCCTCGTTTTGCAGACTTTAGCTTCGGTTTATAACGAGCCGGCCGGCAGCAGATGGAGAATCTGTGTTTGTTTCCTCCTCGCTGCTCAGCAGCAGCTTCAACCGTCCAGAGAACAAATCTGTGGACATTTATCTGTTCTTCTTATTCTAATGATCAAATGAAATGATTTTATTGATTAATTCTGTGAGTCAGCACAAACACAGGAACCAAACATCATCTTTAATTCTGCTCATATTAAATATTTATGCCGCTTTTTCCGTGAGGGTCGCGGGGATGTTAGCTCATCACAGGGCCCTTTCTGATGGCAGAGGCTGCCACTTAAGGTGCCATCTGCACATCAGGAGCAATTTTGGGGTTCAGTATCTTGCTCAAGGATACTTCAGCATGTGGCTCAGTTCAGCCCAGGGGAGCCGGGATTTGAACCAGCGACCTTCTGATCGCTAGTTACCTGCTCTACCCGCTGAGCTACGGCCGCCCCATAATATTTTCTTCATGTTCAAACTCAAACCAGCAGTGAATGATTCTCCTGACAGGTACAGTGTCCCACAGCCTCATTATCTTCTCCCTCCATCAAAACTCATCAGTGAGCCATGAACACACACACACACACACACACACACAAACACACACACACACACACACACACACACACACACACACACACACAGGAGTTTATCTGGACTCCCACACACACCGTCCTGCTGCCACAAACACTCACTACAGCACCAAATGTGGATTAATCCATCGCTGAAAATAGTCCCCGACTGATATTTCCTCCTGACTGTTTGGTGGTTCAACTCCACACATTCATTTGTTCGTGGTTTAGCTAGTCGCTGCACCTCAGAGAGCTCAGTCGCTGCTCCTCACCTGTCGGCCGTGTTTGTGCTGTTTGAAGAATTTTTAATCCAGATATCAGGACATAATCTGTGTTTCTGTGTGTTAATTGGACTCACAGACCGGAGTGGAGGGAACGAGGCCGCTGTTTGGGATTAATGAGCGACTCTGTTAGTGTTAACCTGCAGACAGCTGCTGGAGCCGGAGAGCTGTGGAGGAGACAGTTGGTAGTTAAACTTGTGGCATTAAAAAGTGGATTTATCTTCATTCTCTGCAGCAACAAAACCCACAGAAATGTTCTGTAATTCTTTATTTGACCGCTGAATGGAGGGAAATGTAGTTTAGTTGATGAACTACAGAGATAACAGACACACACACACACCCGCTGTGCTGTTTGTTGCTAACGTACGTAAGTAATCTGTTTGTTTTGAGGCTAAATGTGCTTCTGTTCATTCATCAACACAGATTAGCATGAGCTAGCTAGGCTCGCTTCAGCTCCACCTCTTTGCCCTCTTCTGATCAGCTGGGTGTCAGATGGAGTCAAGATGGTGACAGCCGGTACCGCCCGCTTTGAGCTTCATTCTGGCTCTTGAGATAACTGTGGGTGACGTCGCGGTGGCTCTGTCCAGCGTTGTGACACACAGATTTCTTTCTTACAGGAGCGACGTGAAGCCTCTGAACACACCACCGACAGAGAGTCTGCCTCATCCACAACCGACAGAACCGAATCAAAGCAGCACACTGAAGAAGCCTCTCCCTTCATGGACTGGGAATGCTAACATAGCTTAGCAACGGACACAGTTAACACAGGACTGCTTAACTTTGGTCACTGTACACGTTCTGACTCGGTTTATTCGCTGAGCTTTATTGTTATGACGTCTTTTTATAGTCAGGTTAGCAACGCTGCTAAGCTGATGTTAGCTTAGCTTCATGCACAGACTCATAGAGCTGGAGTTACATCTAGTAACTATCCTCTGTTCAAGGAGCTGACAGGAAGTCAGAAAGTATTAAAAAAGATGGACGACCATAAAAATAACAACTACAGACTGACCTCTGAGCTCATCGTTATCTGACTGTCCTAATACAGATATAAAATGTTTGATTGTTAATTAGACGCCTGACTTCAGACTCTTTATCTCCATGAAAACCTTCTTACAGTTTCTGTGTTGTCAGTTATCATGATTTTATCACCAGAAGCTTTCAGAAAAATCTCTCATTTAAGAAATCCAAGAAACTTTGAAGGCTTAGAGAAGAATAATGAGTGTTTTAGTTTTCTGCTGTCAGTTTTGTATTTTCATCTTTGTTGTGAATATTGTGATAGTGTTCGTCATCAGACAGCTTCAGTGATGAACACGATAGTGTCAGCAGAATATTCTCAGGTTATGATCGTCTCTTCAGGCTGCAGCGGAGCCTCTGAGGGTGTTTTTATGTTTTATGTTCGGCTGTCACATCAATATTTTCAACAATTAGCTTTTCAGCTGCCGAAGAAGAAACAGAAAGAAGTCTTTTCTGTTTCCTGGTTTCAGTGTGTTTGAAGTTGTGATCAGTCAGAGGAAGCTTCAGGCTGACGGACATCAATCACACACACACACACACACACACACACACACACACACACACACACACACACACACACACACACACTTGTTTACTGTCGTGGATTCACTGTTTATGATATCTGTTGACTGATTTTAATACCAGAAGAAGAATGAAAGAATCAAACATCTTCTTTGAGGACAGGAAATAAAGGTCCCGTCTTTGAACCTGCAGACTTCCACATGTAATTAAACAGACGTTAAGATTCAAGACAAGCGAGTTCACACATCGCTGATCGAGAGCTGCAACTCACGATTATAATCATTTTCCATTAATCTGTGAATCTTTTTCTTGATCGATCAAACTGTTGTTTCTTGTTTTGTCCTCAACCCAAAGATCTTCAGTTTACTGAAAATATTCACATTTAACAAGCCGACATCAGAAAACTACGACTTTTCTTTAATTACATATTCATTATAGAAATACTGGGTGAGTTACTCTGACAGTCAACAACTAATCAAGAGCTGAAGGGGAGAGAGGGAGACAAAAGTCAAACTCCACAAGCAGCTCTGAATAACACCAACACATCTGCAGCACCATGAGGTGTTTCAGGTGTGTTCCTGGTGTGTTTCAGGTGTGTCCAGGTGTGTCCAGGTGTGTCCAGGTGACTCACCTGTCCCAGCGTGCACTCCACTGAGCCCAGGAAGTCGGCCTCCTTCAGGCCGTTGTGGCTGCTGTTGTTGATGTCGTACAGCTCGAAGCGCAGACGCTGCACCTCTTCAAAATAAAAGTCCAAGGTGAAAACCTTGGAGTAGGTGGGGTTCACACAGCTGCGGATCACCTCGGTCCGGTCCACCTGCAGGAGACACGCAGGACACGACATGGTGGGTAATTCAGCTCACAACTTTGCATAGAAGAAACAGAAAGAGGAAACATGATGAGCTGTGTTTCCTGTGTTTGTTTGTGACACATGATCAGAACAAAAAACCCTAAAAGTCCAGAAAGAAAAGTAAGTTCTGTGAAGTAAAACTGCTCGAGATCTAAACCAGCTCTGAGCTGCTGAGAAGCTGCACGCAGCCAACCGGCTGCTCGACCGTCATCAGAGTTAGCAGACAGATGGTGCTCAGGCTGGAGCTCCTCACACCGGTTCTGTACAGTCACTTTAATTGGATCCTTAAAGTTCGTCTGAATCAGCTGAAAACAAATCCAACACTGAGTGTGAGAGGACGTCCGACCGATCCTCCCACTGACCCTGCTGCACGTCTCCCTCAATATTTACAGAGTTTTATACGTTTGTGTTTGTGTTTGTGTTGGAAGACGTCCAACAGGAAACACAGAGACACAGAAGAAGAAATCTGCCAGTTGGAAACAGGAAGTCCTCCTGCAGGTTCACCCAGTTTGACCTGCTGCCTGTAATAACTGAAGCAGTAACGAGACATAATGTATTTAAATACTCAATATTTGTTGTTTGTGTGCTGTGATGTTGCATATAACACAACATATTCTATGAAGTCTTCCACCAGTGATATTCACACTTATTCTTCACTCGAAGAACAATATTTCCCTCTGAGATGAAGTCAGAGCAAAGAAACATGAAGACTGAAGTAGAAGTACCTCAAATTTACAGTTAGAGCAGTAAGTTTGTATTTTGTACTTAAATCCTGAGTCTGCTGTGTTTCTGAACATGTGTCCGTGTCAGACTGGCCGGAGCTGCAGGCTTCAGGTCCGGAGAGCCCGGCTCAGTCTGAAGCAACGAGCAGCTTCACACTCAACAACAACAGGACGGACGGAAAACGGCTCGTTGAACGGATCATAAAAAGACCGTTTGATTGTTCTGAAGAAACACAAGCTGCTGACAGAGAACACGAGCAGACAAACACACCGAGCACAACAGACCTGTTTCCTGCCTCCGCCCAGCATACGGACAAACACATCTGAAAGTTGTGTTCAAGATAACAAGATAATTAGATCGTCATCCTCACAGCCTGAAGCAGAACTTATCGATGTCTAAAGGATCCGTTTGTAGTCCACAGAACATTTCTGGAGCTTCACAGTAAAACAGAGTTGCAGCGTTCTGCTGAACAGCTGAAGCAGCTGGAGATGATTTAAACATCAGGTGTCTCCATGCAGCTCGTCTGCTGTGATCACAGAGATCAACCTGACTTTCATCAGCATGGAGGGAGCAGGTGATGGATTTACAGTTTTGTCTCTGTAATGTGAAAGGTTTTCGCTTGTGGTCACAAACTCTCAATAAATCATCTTTATCTCTGCAGCTCTTTTCAGCTTTTAAGTCTGTTTTAGCTCCTAGTTTTGGGGCACACTTCCTGTCTGGTTCTCTAACAGCGTGGTTCTCATAAAAAAAGCTGTAAAACATTTTGTGTACGCGACCTGCTCGGCAGCAAACAGCAGACACACACAGTTAGAGACTGCCCGGTGAACATCGTGAAGCGCTCAGCAGCTAAAGAGACAGATATTTCCCTCGGGAGCTGTTGGAGGCTAAAAGACAGAATATTGGACTTTGAGTCGTCACACAATCGCTCCAGTGGGACGGTGTTTGTGTGAGTACAACAGGATGATAACTGCAACTCCCAAATCAACAACATTAATAACAGACTGAAGAAACACTCACACTCAGTCCAAACCCAGAGAGTGCAAAGCAGCTGCTGCGAGGCGTTCAGAGACAACAACACTTTAATGTGCCGTCCATCAGAAGAAGAGGAGTTTGTCTCGCAGCAGCTGTTTCATTATCTGATCTCAGATCTGTTTCAGTTTCCATCCACGATCACCATTCAGTCAGCAAACACAGAAGCACAATGAATGTTGTTGTTCCTCTCTTCTGTTCACAGCTCCTCTCATGAAGCTGCAACACCACAACAAATCACATCTTTTAAAAAAGACTCTGTAAACAGCACATCTATATATTTCTGTGTGAGTTTAAGAGGATTGTGGGAGTTGTGTGAAAATCTGCAGTGAGGTGTGAACATTCATAGTTAAAGTTACACTTAACAACAACTCTGTTTATTATATTAATTAGATCTTTAATGAAGTTTCTTTTGTTTTAAACTACAGTTCTGATGTGAAACATTTGTCCTTCAGCTCTCTGCACAAATATGTTTCATGAAAGGATGCGGGAGCCATAATTCACTGAGAGAGAGAAGAATAGACGTGGAAACACAACGAGCACAGACACATCTTTTGGACATCTCAAGGATTTTGAGATATTTTATGAAGGTCGGCCTGACGTCAGGACAGCTGGAGGCAGAACGACTCGACTGATCTCAGATCTTTATTTCTACTCATCTTTCTGTTCATGAATCCTTGAGCTCGATCAAACATGCTGCATGTATTTGTAAAGATGATTTTTTAAGAGCTGCAACGTTAGCATCCCGCTGGGCAGCGAGGCCGAGGCTGATACGCATCATATTCCTTCTCTGACATGAGGTGACGTTCACGGTGGAAGTGAAGCTAACTGGAAGCTAAAGACAGACAGAGCTAGCTGGATACGTGGTGAACGATGCCTGCTCAGGCCTGAGTGAGCTGACCAATCAGAGTGGACCGGGCTTTTCGAGAGGCGGGTCTTAAAGAGACAGGAGCGTAAACAGCGTCTCAGACGGAGGATGAATAGAGGTGCTGCAGCACTGGACAGTATGAGGACACTGAGGTTTTTGAGTAATAGAGCATAAACCTGATACAAACCTGAAAATGAGCATCATATTTCGACTTTAAATAAACGTAGTGGAGTAAAAGTATAAAGTTGAATACAAGGTTATTTTCCACAGCGTCAGTTGTTCATGCTGCACAAGTTTTAACTTCTAAACTGATCAATGTTTGATCCAATAAAACTTTAAACTGACAAACTGGGTCCGTCCTGAAACACTGAGTCTCTTCTTAATCTAAATCTGTTCAGATAACAAAACATAATCCTTCTGATGTGACACCGGGAGAAGAGAAACATGTCAGCATCCTGTCTGAACTCTACCTTCCCGTCACTTCATCTCATCACATTCATGACACATTTAAAGACACGAAACAGGTCTGAAACTTCAACCTCCTGCTGAGAGTGAAGAATAAAAGTAAAAGTGACGATGAAAGTGGGACGAGAGGAAAATAAAAACAGACCACAGCTGCAGAGAAAGAGAGACGATGAGGGAGGAGAAGAAGAGGAAGAGAGGAGTGTGTGTCCGTGTGGACGCTTCCACTGCTTTCAACCATCAAGCTAACGGCTAAAAATACTCTGGGAAACATAAAGTGGGGCAACAGAAACCAGGTCTGACCGGATCTCACACACACACACACACACACACACACACACACACACACACACACACACACAAATCCAAAATGAAAACAGAGTTGAGTTTTATAACAGATGTAACACGTTTAAAGCTTCATGCTTTATTATCGTTCAGACGTTTCTTTCTTCAGTTCGATGACACTGAAACGACGTCACCAACAGGCTTCACTTCCTCCAGCTGTTGCTCCAGTAACTTAAATACCTTGGACAGAGAGCTGAAGTCAGTCCAGTTTCCCTCACAGGACTTTATTTCAGAAAAAATGTAGGCGCAAATGTTTTATTTCACACTGATGTACTAAAGTGCTGCTATAACGATGTCCTGGAGGCTTTTGTCAGCAGCTCACAGCCTGGATGGCTCCATAGTTACATTTACACCACATTTCACCTGCCAGTGCAAAAAGACTTCGGAGAAACACCTTCACATGCGTCACTACCGTCTGTCCTTCAACATAAAAATGACCAAATAATGATAAAAGTGTGTGTTTTGTGACACGTTGATGTTGTAACTGCATTACTGACGTCCTGGTTTGAGCTCACTGGGACGAGTAATCTGTCAACTGCTGGTGAAGTGTTCTGTTCAGTTCTTCTACACAGTTCATGGTTGAACTGAACGTGTTGGGTTTGACATCTTCACATGGCTGTACGGTCCAATTCACAGAGAACCGGTTCACCAGGCGATCAGGGTGCACCCAGAGCTTCGACAAGTGTGAAACCACCGGATATTTTTAACGAGATATGGGGACATTTTCCAGCCGTGTTTGTGGAGACAGAACCAGGTATGTTAGACCAAAACAGGTGGTGTGTGTGCCTAAACAGAACCAGAACACAAGAACAGTTCTGTGACAGGATTTCAGTAAAGTTGTTGTGCAGATCAGTCCAGATGACTCTGTGAATACTCAACTTAACACCTGACGGCCGACTGAATGCAGCTGAAACGCTTGAGAGAAAACAAAGATTTTAATGAATAAAGAGATCAGTTAAAAGAAAATGTGAGAAGCTGAAGAGAGCGCAGAGGAGGAGAGAGGGGAGGAGAGAGGGGGAAGGAGAGAGGGGAGGAGAGAGGGAAGGAGAGAGAGGAGGAGAGGGGAGGAGAGAGGGAAGGAGAGAGGGGAGGAGAGAGGGAAGGAGAGAGGGGAGGAGAGGGGAGGAGAGAGGGAAGGAGAGAGGGGAGGAGAGAGGGGGAAGGAGAGAGGGGAGGAGAGAGGGAAGGAGAGAGAGGAGGAGAGGGGAGGAGAGAGGGAAGGAGAGAGGGGAGGAGAGAGGGAAGGAGAGAGGGGAGGAGAGGGGAGGAGAGAGGGGAGGAGAGAGGGGGAAGGAGAGAGGAGGAGAGAGAGGAGGAGAGAGGGGAGGAGAGGGGAGGAGAGAGGGGAGGAGAGAGGGAAGGAGAGAGGAGGAGAGAGAGGAGGAGAGAGGGGAGGAGAGGGGAGGAGAGAGGGGAGGAGAGGGGGAAGGAGAGAGGAGGAGAGAGAGGAGGAGAGAGGGGAGGAGAGGGGAGGAGAGAGGGGAGGAGAGGGGGAAGGAGAGAGGAGGAGAGAGAGGAGGAGAGAGGGGAGGAGAGGGGAGGAGAGAGGGGAGGAGAGGGGGAAGGAGAGAGGAGGAGAGAGAGGAGGAGAGAGGGGAGGAGAGGGGAGGAGGGAGGGGAGGAGAGGGGGAAGGAGAGAGGAGGAGAGAGAGGAGGAGAGAGGGGAGGAGAGGGGAGGAGAGAGGGGAGGAGAGGGGGAAGGAGAGAGGAGGAGAGAGGGGAGGAGAGGGGAGGAGAGAGGGGAGGAGAGGGGGAAGGAGAGAGGAGGAGAGAGAGGAGGAGAGAGGGGAGGAGAGGGGAGGAGAGAGGGGAGGAGAGGGGGAAGGAGAGAGGAGGAGAGAGAGGAGGAGAGAGGGGAGGAGAGGGGAGGAGAGAGGGGAGGAGAGGGGGAAGGAGAGAGGAGGAGAGAGAGGAGGAGAGAGGGGAGGAGAGGGGAGGAGAGAGGGGAGGAGAGGGGGAAGGAGAGAGGAGGAGAGAGAGGAGGAGAGAGGGGAGGAGAGGGGAGGAGAGAGGGGAGGAGAGGGGGAAGGAGAGAGGAGGAGAGAGAGGAGGAGAGAGGGGAGGAGAGGGGGAAGGAGAGAGGAGGAGAGAGAGGAGGAGAGAGGGGAGGAGAGGGGAGGAGAGGGGAGGAGAGAGGGGAGGAGAGGGGGAAGGAGAGAGGAGGAGAGAGAGGAGGAGAGGGGGAAGGAGAGAGGAGGAGAGAGAGGAGGAGAGAGGGGAGGAGAGGGGAGGAGAGAGGGGAGGAGAGGGGGAAGGAGAGAGGAGGAGAGAGAGGAGGAGAGAGGGGAGGAGAGGGGAGGAGAGAGGGGAGGAGAGGGGGAAGGAGAGAGGAGGAGAGAGGGGAGGAGAGGGGAGGAGAGGGGAGGAGAGGGAAGGAGAGAGGGGAGGAGAGAGGAGGAGGAGAGAGAGGAGGAGAGGGGGAAGGAGAGGGGAGGAGAGGGGAGGAGAGAGGGGAGGAGAGGGGGGAGGAGAGGGGGGAGGAGAGGGGAGGAGAGAGGGGAGGAGAGAGGGGAGGAGAGGGGGGAGGAGAGGGGAGGCCACAGAGCTGAAGCTGTAATAAAGACAGCAAACATCATCCTTCATTAACGGCCACATTACAGTTTGGTGACTTGCTGCTGGGACCTGAATGAGGCTGAAGCGTTAAGATCTGCAGCAGAGACTCACAGATTATAATCCCTGCTGGCACCAGAGTCTCACAGATTATAATCCCTGCTGGCACCAGAGACTCAACACTTAAAGTCCACTTCAGTCCAAAGTCCGGAGACAAAGACAGACGTGAAGACGACTGCACGTACATCAGGACGACTCCTACTCGCCATGTAGACCTTCAGCTGCACGACCAGAGCCGCTCAAAGCTGATTGGTCAGTAATACTCGACTACAAACAGAAACCAGAACGCTTCAGATACAAAGATCTCGTCTCTTGTCGACAGATTTCATGTGCAGATATCCGTTCATAGAGATGAACAGGCCAGCGATGCTGAAAGCTGTTGATCAAAGTCAGAACAGAAGAAAAGCTTCAAATCACTGAGAGCTGCTGCTGATAATAAATAAATAAAATAATAATAGAAACGGACGTTATCAAACATAAACTGACTGTAAAGAGTCAAAACTCGGAGCTAAACGAGGCTGAAAAGCTCTCAGAGCTGATGAGAAAGTTAAACAAAGAGTTTTTGTCCTGAACAAACAGAGGAGCTCCGGGCCGGCGGTTCCCCTGAGCTCAGCTCCATTCTGATGAAAAGAAGAAGAGAAAAAAATCTCTTTGATGTGACAATATCTGCTAACGAGGACGCTGATTGGGTTTTAATGGCGGCGCCCTCGCTCTTTAATCAGCCCATCAGAGGTCGTGTTGACTGAGAATCGCTCGGCTGTGTCTCCTCTGATGACTGTTAACACACACATCAGCTGTTGACTGGTTTATTCCACAGCAAAATCATTATCTGATTCAACTCACATGAGGAAAGAGATACACGAAGATCCTGCAGCAGGCGAGACTCGACAGGAGGCAGCGTGAGGCGAGAGTTTAACATCGTCTCCAGCTGTGAGACGCTCAGATCCAACCTGACGAGTGTCGGTACAGTTCACCTGGAAGACTGAGATCAGGGCCCAAACACAGGAAGTCACGGAGCCAGCCAACAATACAAGAGTGCACCGACAGAAATCAGTGCAGCTGCGATCAAACAGGCGGTGAGAAGATCTGCTTGTGTTGACTAAAGGAAGAGTACGCCCAAAAACTGACCGTTATTTACATCCTGTTTAAAATTAAAGTCTTCACTGTAGCTGCTAGGCTAAAAGTGTTAGCATGTACCCGTCTGGAGCGGGCGGAGGGAGGAGATAATGACTGAATTTACACTTTACCATTTAATCCACATAATTCTGTACTGATCAGACCGAACGTGGCTTCAGACACTTTCTTAGAGTTGCTTTATACGCTGCACGCTTCACAATTTTAATGAATGGTTTGATGAAGATCTCCTGGTGCTCAGAGGCTCTCTGGAGGTGTTTATAAGAAACTGGTCCCAGACGAGGGGATGTCAAATGTAACTGGATAAGTATGTAAAAGACCAAACTCTGTAAACTCCACCGGCTGAGATTACTGCTGTTTGTTTTATTTTCACGAGATCGTGATGAATCTCAGCAGCACGGTTCTGGTCGGAGGAGCCTCTCTGTGGAGTCACTCTGTGTTTGGACTCGTTTTCTTCCTCCGGGCTTCAGATCCCAAAATAAAAAGCAGAAGCCAGCAGAGAATTATGTCACTTTTCTCCTTCATCATCTGTCGTGTCGATAATGAACCTGAGCAGCTTCCAAACAGTTCAGCTCCAGATGGCTGCTAACAGAGAGCAGAGGGATGAAGACGAGAGGCCACAGAGGATCTGCAGTGTTTTCACTCTTATTATCACTTTCAGTGAGGTAATCTGATTACCTGGGAGGTTTACATGTTTCTAATTAAACACAATGAACCACAGTCTGCATTATTCGTGCCTGCTGCTGTCGAGGCCTTTCTCCAGTATTCAGCCTGACACATTTTTCATTGTCTTTGGAAACTTTGGGATCTTCTCAAGAATTTAAAACAACGTTCTGTGAGTTTGAACAAAGTTTGGAGAAACGTCGCGGTTAACAGGAGACAGGAAGTTATGAAAGCATGTTATCACCCCTGAACTCATCACTTTCATCCTCCATGTAAGATGGCCGCCATGGTTTGGTTTTAGCGTTGTCAGGCGCCTCTGAAAACAGACCTCCAGTGAGCGCCCCCTGGTGGCAGCAGGAGCTTGTTTTTTCTATAAGATCCTGTTTAAATCAATCTAAAATAAAAACCATGACAACGAGAACATTCAGACCGCTCAGACTTTCACCTTCACGTAATCACGAAGATGTCGTTATGTGACGTGACGTACGGTCACGTGGCGCTGAAGGATTTTTATTTTGAACTCCATGTTCACGTCACTCGTGCTGCCTGATGATGTCACACGTGAACGCGTGTTTATTTGCATCTTTTCATTGACTTTGTTTGTCGTCTGGACGTGTGAATAATTTTACGTCTCTCGCTTCTTTCAAATCTCACCATAAAATGTTTCATGTTGTTTAAGCTCTCGGCACGTGGCGTGTGATCTTATTTAGTCTTGTTTAGTCTTTTTATCTGCAAGTGTAAAACACTTTGTGGCGTTAAGAAAAGTGCTGTAAGTTTATTATTGTTATATAACAAGGTTCAGTGTTTTATCAGGATGAATCTCCTGAGAGGCTGCAGCGCTGTTTGCTCTCCAGCAGCTTCGTGCTGAAACCAGAAGCATTAACTGTGTTCACACATCATGACGCAGAGGCTGAATCTCTCCTCGGCTGCAGATTGTCTTCATGCGTGTGTAATGTAAATACTCAGCTCTGATTAGCTGCTATTTTCTCACAGTGTACTCGACACTACAGATTTTTCCTCTCATCGTTCCCCCTCCTCGTGTCCTGGTAGCTCATTAAAGTTGCATCGTAGAGAAAAGAGAGAACAGCATGTTGGCAGCGGGCGTCCCGACACACTGACGGTCTGCACACAACACTGATGGAAGTAAATCAACGTTTGCAGCAGCACAGACGGCGCTGCAACAGGAAGTGATTCAATATCGTACAGAGTCGCCTCATAAACCTGATCTGTTACTGAAACTCAAGATGTCCCGTTGGATTTCATACCGGCGCAGAAACCAGTGGTGGAAAGTAACTAGATGCTTTTACTCAAGTACAGTTTGGGATCTCGGGTTTTCTGGAGACGTGCACCACTTTTGGCCGCGCAGAGTCAAACCGAGCCACGCCGGTGATGGACCTGCTCCGGAGCAGTGCCAAGCCCTGGCCGCCCCTCCTCCAAACGGGCTGAAGTGACGACTTGTGACTGCAGCCGCACGTAACAAACACGTCTCCTCCTCAGATCAATGCTGAACTCATGTCTGTGCAGGAAACCTGACAGGAAGTCAGAGTTCAGCTCTCAGGACGTCTGCAGCTTCTGACTGGACCTCTTTAGTTTCTCTCGTCCTGTTTGTTCTTTAAACATCTGCTGAGTTTCACTGTTTCATGTGTTCACGTTCAGCTGGTTCTGGAGTCGTGTTCAGTTCCTGCTGCTGAAAACACAACGTTTCCTGTTAAGCTGCTTCATAATGAAAGCTTTTAAATTACTAAATAACGGGGGGCTTTTATTGTGAAGGAGTCAACGTGTTTTTAACTGAATTAGCGGAGCTGCTTTGTTAGCGGGCTGCAACAGCGAGTCAAACCGAGCAGAGCCAGGCCAGCAGATCTGATGGAAAAACGTCATTGGATCACAGCAGACGAGCTGCATGGAGACATCTGACGTTTAAATCATCTCCAGCTGCTTCAGCTGTTCAGCAGAACGCTGCAACTCTGTTTTACTGTGAAGCTCCAGAAATGTTCTGTGGACTACGAGACTTCACCTGACTTTATATCATCAGGAGGAGATGATGGCTGAGCCTGACTTTATATCATCAGGAGGAGATGATGGCTGAGCCTGACTTTATGTCATCAGGAGGAGATGATGGCTGAGCCTGACTTTATATCATCAGGAGGAGATGATGGCTGAGCCTGACTTTATATCATCAGGAGGAGATGATGGCTGAGCCTGACTTTATATCATCAGGAGGAGATGATGACTGAGCCTGACTTTATATCATCAGGAGGAGATGATGGCTGAGCCTGACTTTATATCATCAGGAGGAGATGATGACTGAGCCTGACTTTATATCATCAGGAGGAGATGATGGCTGAGCCTGACTTTATATCATCAGGAGGAGATGATGACTGAGCCTGACTTTATATCATCAGGAGGAGATGATGACTGAGCCTGACTTTATATCATCAGGAGGAGATGATGGCTGAGCCTGACTTTATATCATCAGGAGGAGATGATGACTGAGCCTGACTTTATATCATCAGGAGGAGATGATGACTGAGCCTGACTTTATATCCTCAGGAGGAGATGATGGCTGAGCCTGACTTTATATCATCAGGAGGAGATGATGGCTGAGCCTGACTTTATATCATCAGGAGGAGATGATGGCTGAGCCTGACTTTATATCATCAGGAGGAGATGATGGCTGAGCCTGACTCTCTGATGATGGTAAACCTCAGCTTCAGGCCGTCAGCTGAACACAGCATGAAGACACAGAACCAGCTGTGGGTCAGTGCAGCTCACTGCTCAACGACAGAAGCTACTTTAACCTGAACACTCTTTATTTAAAAGACTCACATCCTTTAGATCAGCAGCAGCAACATCAACTGTGACAGGAAGCTGGAAACCAACTCAGAGGCTAAAATTCATTTATCTCCACAAACAATGAGGTAAAACAAAGAAGAAAAATCATCAGAAGATAAAACGTCCATTTCCTGCAAACAACAGAGTCAGCAGCACTGGAAGTACTCAGATCAGGAAGCAGCACGAGTTCTTATTTTAAAATCTTATATTATATGATATGATATGATATGATATTACATTACATTATATTATATTAGTGATGCTGACGATGTTTAAGCACCACTAATGCTGCAGCTGGTAAAGCTTTAGCTATATTTAACTGACTATACTGCCGGGTAGTTTAACTGCATGGTGGTTTGTTCCCGGTGGTGTTGCAGCTCCTCTAAACTTCACAATATTAGTGGTGAAGTAGAAAATATTATAAAATGGAAGTGCTCAAGTAAAGTGTCTCAAAGCTGCAGCTGTCTGAGCTCATGTGCTCTGCTCGCATCGCTCTTTAATGTTGCTTTATCTTTTATTATTTATTTAACCAGGACTGACATTGAGATTAGTCCTGGTCAACACAGACAGCAGCACAGTCACACCGCTGCAGACATAAAACAACCAGAATGGCACTCAGTAGAGTGCATACCTCCGCCAAGGCCCAAGAGTCCCCTTGTGTCCTCACTCATGGCTACCAGCCACCTAAATACACCTGATGCCTTTGTTCATCAAGATTCATGAATCATAACACCCGTTTCTCACACTGTCAAAGAAAGTGAGAAACATCCTGGATCCGTCCGATCAATTCAACTTTCTGAGTCAATGACGTCTCGTCTGGGCTGAGACTCGTCCTCCATCCAGGTTTGGTGGAAATCTGTTTAGGAGTTTTTGTGTAATCCTGCTGACAAACCAACAAACCAACAGGACAACAAACCAACAAACCAACAAACCAACAGGACAACAAACCAACAAACCAACAGGACAACAGGACAACAAACCAACAGGACAACAAACCAACAAACCAACAAACCAACAGGACAACAAACCAACAAACCAACAGGACAACAAACCAACAAACCAACAGCACAACGGTGAAAACAAAAGCTCCTTGGAGGAGGTAAATGTCAGTTAATTGAA
Source organism: Pagrus major (assembly GCF_040436345.1). Lineage (NCBI taxonomy): Eukaryota > Metazoa > Chordata > Actinopteri > Spariformes > Sparidae > Pagrus > Pagrus major. The sequence continues at coordinate 32,044,053 of NC_133231.1, read as the reverse complement.
CACAAGGAACAAATAACAGAATCGTTAAATATAAAAACATGCGGCCGGATGTCGCTGCCGTCTACAATGATTTCCCGTTGATCCTGTGAGCAGCTCCTGAACATTCAGGCAGCTTCACAGCAGAAACAGACAGCAGGACCTGGAACAGCAGCACTGCTGGTCTGCTTTGTTTACGTCGGGCCTCCCTCCTGCAGCGACACCTCACAGTCATCCACAGCAGCACCACGCGGCCTGTTCATCACGCTCAGCTGAGAAACTACCAGACAGCACCAGAACGGGCGGGCGACCTACCTCCATCCACTGCCCGTGGGACTTCATCTTGAGGATGACGCACGGGTCGGGTTTGGACAGAGCGTCTCGGTCCGAGATGCCTTTACAGGTGAGTCTCAGCTCCACTTTGGTCAGACAGGGGCTGCTGAACAGACCCAGAGAGTTGGCCGCTGACTCGTAGATGTCACTCATGGTGGGAGCGGGACAGGAAGTCTGCACGGGGGAGAAGACAAGTCACAGGATGGATGAGCGTCTTCTCACAACAGAAAGCAGTGAATCTGTCAGGTGAAGACCGCTGGTGTGTCTCACCGAGTCTGTTCTCACATGTGTTAGTGTCTCAGTGACTAATGGGGACAACAGTTTTTAAAACTGGTCCAGTGTTGGGTGAGACGACACCGGCTGCAACGTTTCCCTCAGGGGAATCTGGAAGAATGAAAGACACCAGACTCCATTTGCAAAAACAGTCATTTTATGGTCATTAAACACATTTTATTCAAACCCGACAGAAGAATACAACATAAAGTAAACCCGACCACATGATCCCTGGCTCAACTGTTCCCACATCACAGCTCTGGTCTGAATCCACAGTTCATGTGTTTACGTTCTCAGAGAGAGATCCCAGTAGATTTGGTCAAATATCAGGTTTTAAATTAGCTGAAGAGTTTCTCAAACATCTGTGACTCTGAGCAGCCATGTTGTGACGCGACCTGAGGAACATGTGAACCATCAAAAATGACCTGTGGTGGACGCAACCTGAGACAGCACGACTCTTCTATTGAGATGGTGACAGAGACAATGATGAGTGAGGAGGCGAGGCTGTTTGTAGGACTGGTCTCATGCAGGAAGAACAAAGAGGCGGAGCTCACCGTGCAAGAACGTGACGGAGGAGAGTGTGATGGAGGAGAACGTGACGGAGGAGAGCGTGACGAAAGGGGGAACCTGACGGAGGAGAACGTGACGGAGGAGAGCGTGACGGAGGAGAGCGTGACGGAAGAGAACCTGACGGAGGAGAACGTGACGGAGGAGAACGTGACGGAAGAGAACCTGACGGAGGAGAACGTGACGGAGGAGAACGTGATGGAGGAGAATGTGACGGAGGAGAACGTGACGGAGGAGAACGTGACGGAGGAGACCTGACGGAGGAGAGCGTGACGGAGGAGAACGTGACGGAGGAGAACGCGACGGAGGAGAGCGTGACGGAGGAGAGCGTGATGGAGGAGAGCGTGACGGAGGAGAATGTGACGGAGGAGAACCTGACGGAGGAGAGCGTGACCTCTGAACCTTCAGACGGACACAGCTGTAGTGATAACGTCTCTCAGCCTCACTGTGACGAGATGATCGCCTCACATCTGATTCACGTTTCATAATTACACAGAAATGTTTCTGGAGCGTTAATCAGATTAGACTAACAGATTATTTCAGTCTGTCTGAGGAAACCTTCAGCTGGAGGAGTCTGATTACACTGAGTGGAAGAATTCAGACATTATGTTCAAAGTTACACACACACACACACACAGACACACACACACACACACACACACACATACACTCTGTAATAACTGGCCGGCTCAGTTTACTGATATAATTCAGTTTCAGACTTGAAGGACTCAGACGTTCGTCTGCGACAAGTAAAAGCAGAAGTGCATTAAAAAGTTACTCAGGTATCAAAGTATTTAAGTATCCAAAGTAAAAGTACTCATGTGTATCCTGTGTCAGAATCACATCACCTTATTGGATCAGAACTTGTGAGGTGTTGTGCTGCAGGTTGAACTACTTTATATACTGTCGTCTATAACAAGCACCATCATTCATCAGCACACTGTATTCATGCAGCAGAGTCACTTTGTCAGTTTCTAAAACTCGGCACCGCAAAAATGTTCACGCTGCCAAAAAGTCTCGTCTTCAACAGACGCCAAAGTTTTCAAATCTTTTCTCTTCATCCAAAATCTCCTCACTTTCTAAACGAGTCCTCATGTTCCAGAGAAAGGTTTTGCTCACAGGACTTTCTCTCCTAACAACACGTTTAGTGTGAAAAATAAGCTTCTTTAAAGCAGATGCACCTCCGGCCTCCTGGTGCGTCACATCTGTGGTCCAGACAAACTAAATCTAAACTTAGTCTGTGTGTGATCGAGCGCTGACTTCTGATCCCGATCACACATCAGTCTCAGTCTCATCGTCTCCATCACTGATAACCTCCACCCTCACAGGAAACCATTTCTGCTGACTCAGGAAGAAGCAATCTTATCTCCTCCTCCTCCTCCTCCCATCACTTCATCACCTCCCTCCACTATCCCATCACAGCACTCCGACTCATCTGATTAACCCCCAGCAGAGCGAGGCTGCGGCATCCGGTCGCCTCCGACCGGCCATCAGTAATGTTCTCCACAGGAGGAAGTTACAGATATCGTCCAGTAATAATATCCTCCACACCACCGGCTCCAGTTACAGCAGGTGTAAAGAGGAAGAGCAGAAGAGGACATCACAGTCAGAGTCCAGGAGGCTATTTTAAAAACAGACCACAGATCAGCTGTTTGACTGCAGAGGGTCAGATCGACGGTCGCAGATCGACGGTCGCAGATCGACTCTGACAAACACCATCGCAGCATGTTTCTGCTGCAGAGGAAAGAAAAGTACAGTTTCTTCTCTCCACAATGCTGCAAATAATCTACATGGAGTTCATGTGCTTCTTAATCAATATCAGTGAGATCAATATCATTGATCACTTCCCAGTTGTTCATTCCTGGTTGCAGAGGCAGAACTCCGTTTCAAACAGAAACTGACTCTGAGGGTCAGGCGTTAAAATCATTTGTCCTTTTGTCCTAAATTCAGCAGTGAAAACACAATAAAGCAGCAGACTTCAGTGTTTTTCAGGCCAGAGGCACTTCAGACGAAGCAGAGAGATTCTGTCTCGTATACTTTACAGACGTCCATCAGTCTGCCACAAACTCAAGATAAAATACATCTGCAAATGTCAGTATTTTCCAAAACTGTCCACACTTTCCAAAAATATCTCGACTTAACAAGACAATGTTCACACTGCCAAAAAAATCCTCATTTTCTAAAAACTGTATTTTTCTTTACAAATGTCTTTAATTTAAAAAAATGTCCTTGTTTTCCAGAAATATAATCACTTTCCCAGAAACACTCTCTCCTCATCGGTCCATATCATCAGGTTAAAGATGTGCCTTTATTTTGAAATTCCCCTGATACCTCTGCGTCACCTCGCCTCCTTTTTGCCAACTTAAGATACATTTAAGGATTTGTCTTCAGTAAAATCATATTTATTATGGTTACAATCAGACTTGTGGTGAATGAATGGACTGTAACATATGAAGGCGTTTGTAACGAGACTTTTAAAAAGATTAAAACCAATAAAATGAATGTCTTCTTCCAGATCATGTGACAATAACACAGTGTGACTTTGGGAGCAGCAGTCCTTTAATAAATTAAAGATACAAGACAAACTACTTCTCTGTTGTCAGAGCGTTCAGCTCCGCCTGTCACTCACCATCTACTTAAATAACCTGGTTTCCATCTCAGGTCACGTCTACAGACAATCAGACGTCCAATCAGCTTCATGCATGTGAGCATGTGCAGAACAAAGACTTGAGACTGAGTCTTCAGTCCACTGGATAAAAACTGACCTCATTAAGAAGATCAGCCTGACGACGGCAGCCCTCATTAAACACAGTTTCCTGCTCTGCTCAGACTGGAGCCATCAGCCAGCAGAGATCCTCACTTCAGATATTAAAATCTGTATCACCACAACTCCTCTGATCTCAATCACAGAAGTGACTGTGAGCTGGAGGCAGGAGGAGGTGGAAGTGATGCTCAGGGTTCAGAAATTAAAACCAAACATCACAGTAAAAACACAAGAAATAACCTGCCGCACTGTGAAGAAGAGAAACTGATGCTGAGAGTTTGACTCAGATCGGATTAAATAATGTAGATCAGCTGCACGAGTCTCTGTGAATGAATACATGAGCTATTAGTTCACTTAATAATTCAGAGATGTCTCTTTATCACTGTAACGCTGTGCAATAACTAGCACATGATGATCTCATGAGAAGTCGTACACTAGTGAAAGTGTTTCCCTCCTCAGTCTCTGCGTCACCTCTGACCTTCATCACTGACTTTCTGCTCTCACTGAATATTTTCAGGCTTCAAACAACATGTTGGTCACAAAACATTTAATTTTACACACATTCGTATCGTTTTCCAAATTTAAATGCTTTATTGAATCCAACCAAAATAATCCCTGACTGAATGTTTGTTGTGTGAATGAGAGATGATTGGTTGATGGAGATAAACGACCGGTGGAGCTAGTTATCCAGTTGGTTCCATGAAACCACAGAAGAAGAAGACACAACGAGATCAATCACACATGAAGCCGGTGAGCTAATGGCTATCATGCTGTTATGCTATATGCTATATGCTAGCACTAGTCGGTCACAATCTCTGAGCTTCCGTCTGTTTTCTCTGTGTTGATTGTTCATCATTTTATTAATTAAATAAAAAGTTACAGCTGAAGGGAAAATGCTCTCTAAGCTAGCTAGCACACTAACTGTTAGCTGGCATGTTCGTGAGCTCGGTCGATACTGAGACAATAAGCTCACACAGCCGTGTCAGTCTGCTGACTGTCTGCAAACCACTTTATACTCTGAGATGAGCTTCAATACAACTGGATGATGACACACAGCTAATAAGCTACGTTAGCGTCCTCCATTTTGGACTCTCTGGGCCTCCGTCCACTCAGAGCTCAGCTGTCAGGACGCTTTGTTACAAGATGATCTTGTTGCAAAGAAATAATGCAGATTTATTTCCACTGACTGAAGTTTAAAATGATTTGCACGAGTAAACTAAAACTATTATTCCATATACACATATACACTCTATTACACCAGTCACAACACTAATTATGTTATAAAATAAAGGCTTTGAATGGATTTTCTGTGTGGGTTAAAGGAACAGTTCACACAAAACTGGAAACCCACTCATCATCTCCTCCTGATGATATAAAGTCAGGCTCAGCCATCATCTCCTCCTGATGATATAAAGTCAGGCTCAGTCATCATCTCCTCCTGATGATATAAAGTCAGGCTCAGCCATCATCTCCTCCTGATGATATAAAGTCAGGTGAAGTCATCATCTCCTCCTGATGATATAAAGTCAGGCTCAGTCATCATCTCCTCCTGATGATATAAAGTCAGGCTCAGCCATCATCTCCTCCTGATGATATAAAGTCAGGCTCAGCCATCATCTCCTCCTGATGATATAAAGTCAGGCTCAGCCATCATCTCCTCCTGATGATATAAAGTCAGGCTCAGTCATCATCTCCTCCTGATGATATAAAGTCAGGCTCAGCCATCATCTCCTCCTGATGATATAAAGTCAGGCTCAGCCATCATCTCCTCCTGATGATATAAAGTCAGGCTCAGCCATCGTCTCCTCCTGATGATATAAAGTCAGGTGAAGTCTCGTAGTCCACAGAACATTTCTGGAGCTTCACAGTAAAACAGAGTTGCAGCGTTCTGCTGAACAGCTGAAGCAGCTGGAGATGATTTAAACATCAGGTGTCTCCATCAGCTCGTCTGCTGTGATCACAGAGATCAACCTGATCTGAGGAGATGATGTTTACATCCTGTACGTGCGGCGCAGTGTGGAAACATGCTAACACTTTATCTCAGCAGCTACAGTCTTCATCTTAATAAAGGCTGTAAATGTAAATGTTTTGTGGACTACGAGACTTCTCCTGACTTCCATCAGCATGGAGGGAGATGATGAGTTTTTTTTTTAGCTGTTTCTTAAAGGTCAAAACACAGAAATGCTGTAATGATACTTGTAAATCAGGAGTTTGTTCCACTTTGAACCCATTAACTGATGCAGAAAACCTGCAGCAGGTCATCCGAACAATCTGCGGCGCTGTACATAAAAAACATGATTCTCAATCTCTCATCTGTGAAGCTCATCATCAGTCTTGTGTAACCCGAGTACAGCAGCGGGGGGTAATTTCACTGTGAATTGCGGTGTGAGCTCAGCAGGTGGAGGTTGGGTGGAGGTGTGGAGCGTTTCATGGAGCCGCCCTGAAGCTTCACACGGCAGCGTTCAGCTGCTCAGTCAAGCGGTAGATGAATCCTCCCAGCAGCTGAGGCTCGCCGCACGCTGACATCCAACATCAGATTAAAGAGCTGCTCATGAAAATCACATCACACAGATCCCCGTGCAGCTGCAGCTCTACAACAGACTCAATAATTCATGTCATTCAGACGCTCCGCTCGCTGTCAGCGCCGCTTTCTGCCTGACGACGGTACAAACATAATGTTTATGGACAATAATACTATCAGAGCTTCACACACACTGTTTTCATCCTGGTGGCCAAACACGGTACTGCAGCTCAAACTACAGTTCTTCATCCTCCATCTCTGAAACAAGGTCAGTTATCACTCTGTCCTGTGGCTTTAAAACCAGGAGGGCTTTTTATTTGTTAAACTTTCTCTGAACCTAATGGAGCTTTTTATTATGACTGATGTAATCATACTGTAAAACCTACCGAGAGAGCAGGAAGCACAGAGGAGCAGCTGTGTTTAAAATAAATGGGCTCAAGAGTGTCTTCAGTCTTGTTGATTAAATGTTAACACCAGAGCAAACAGTGCTTCTAACGTACAGAGAGTCACTTCACAGCTGCATTAACCTGCGTCTGAGTGACACCTGTGATGTGATGTCACTTCCTGCTCTACATGAAACAAACCCGTCCGTCACTGAGACAAACAGACTCCATGTTTCTACTCAAAGACAGAAAGAAGTTCATGGAGAACATTTGAATTTACAAGAAGGAACAAATAAGTCAGAGTCTGTCAGAGACAGAGTTTCACTACGTTATAAAGTTTGTTTTAACTCAACAACTCTTAAATCACTACATTTGCTAAGGGAGTCTGGTGATGATGTGATGTAAAGTGGTTTCATACTCTGGTACAGTACAAGTATCTCAGACTTGTATTTAAGTACAGTACTTGAGTAAACGTACTTTGTTCTACAGATATGAGGACTTGTTGGTTTCCTTGCCCAGTTTGTTGTGAACTACAGTACCCATGATCCTCAGCAGCTGTTGCTATAGAGACAACTCCCGCCACACTCTGGAAGCAGACGGCATCATGTGATCAGCTCTGATGTGTAACTGTGACCGTCAGACTGATTCTCTGTCATTATCACCTGCTGTATAAATAACCTGACAGACCAGAACGCTTCTGTAGTCACATCGGACGACTGACGAGCTGAGAATCGCTCCGATAGTCTCAACGTTCACAGACTGTGACGTGCACAGACACGAGACGTGATGCTTTTATTCAGCCTGCAACACTGAAACACTGAACACGTTGGAGGTGGAGCTCAGTGAGTCTCTCTGAGGAGTCTGATCATCTTCCTCCTCCATCAAAACTCATCAGTGAGCCACACTGTTGTTCATCATCACCATGAACACACACACTGGAGTTCATCTGGACTCACACACACACACACACACACACACACACACACACTCACTCACTCACTCACTGTGTCCTGCTGATCGTTGAGGAAACAACTGAACCTTCTGAAACATGAAACTTCAGCAGGAACCAATGTGCCACAGACAGGAAGTCGGACAGTGCTGGGAGACGCTCTGACATGGTGCTGGTTTGAGTCTGCAGTCTGGATCCAACAGTTAAACCTGGACACGAGCTGGAGGCTGCTCAATCCTCTGAAAGCTGCTCAGGTGCACGAAGCTGAAAAAGCTCGACGTCCAGAGTATTAAAACACCTGGATCTGAGAGAGGGAGCAGCTCAGCTCCAGAGGAGACACATCCCATCAGTTACACCGGAACACTGAACAGTTAGCATGCTAGCTGGCTAAGTGGTGTAGCAGTTAAGATCCTCACATTTTGCTCTCTCTCCCTTATTCCACCACCCTCACATGTTCCTGTGCTCTGTATGGTCCACCTGGTGCTCTGTATGGTCCACCTGGTGCTCTGTAGGGTCCACCTGGTGCTCTGCAGGGTCCACCTGGTGCTCTGCAGGGTCCACCTGGTGCTCTGCAGGGTCCACCTGGTGCTCTGTAGGGTCCACCTGGTGCTCTGCGGGGTCCACCTGGTGCTCTGTAGGGTCCACCTGGTGCTCTGCGGGGTCCACCTGGTGCTCTGTGGGGTCCACCTGGTGCTCTGTAGGGTCCACCTGGTGCTCTGTATGGTCCACCTGGTGCTCTGCAGGGTCCACCTGGTGCTCTGCAGGGTCCACCTGGTGCTCTGTATGGTCCACCTGGTGCTCTGTAGGGTCCACCTGGTGCTCTGCAGGGTCCACCTGGTGCTCTGTGGGGTCCACCTGGTGCTCTGTATGGTCCACCTGGTGCTCTGTAGGGTCCACCTGGTGCTCTGTATGGTCCACCTGGTGCTCTGTAGGGTCCACCTGGTGCTCTGCAGGGTCCACCTGGTGCTCTGCAGGGTCCACCTGGTGCTCTGCAGGGTCCACCTGGTGCTCGGCAGGGTCCACCTGGTGCTCCGGTTTCTTCCCTCCATCAATGTGTCTTCAGGTGAAATCGTCTGTCTCAGTAAACCTGCTCAGATCAGCTTCAGTGTAAATGGACCTGTGTTCACTCTGCATTCACAGCCGGGTCAGCAGCTCTGCAGCAGACAGGTCTTTATCACCTCGCTCAGCTCTGATTTATCGCGTTATCAACATCTGGTGTTGACGTGTAAATAAGGACAGACTTTGGGAGACTGGTGATCGAGGGGACATCGTCTCTGGTTCACTGCTGTTGTTCACTGTTTCCAGCACATTCCTGACAGGAGGCGTGACGTCAGTGACGTACAGCATAATGCTTCAGATAAAAAGCTTCCTGTGGGAAGTGGGAATGGGGTCAATGGGCCATTTTTAACGGGCTGACGTGTAGATCCGCTAATTTTGTTGGAAAAGCGGCATAATGTCTCTTCCATCACAGGACCCACAGGGTGACGACGAAGCTGGAAGCTCAGGATGAGTTCAGGACACTGCAGCTGCACCACGACTCCTTTCAGCCCACGTTCATCTCCTCGATCTACGACCCGCATCACATCTATCCTGAATCTTCTGGCCCGCGAGACTCACCAGGGCCCGTCGCCCAGCATTAACTTTAGTTTTGAGCACACCTGGTCCACAATTAATCTTTTACACTCCACCATGATGAGGTCTTTGTTTACTGGATATCTAGACGGGATTAGGATTAGGTCCTTCTGCAGCACTCCTGGTTACATTCACCTCCACCGCTTCACCTCCACATCAACACAGACAGCACACAGACACAAGTGGAGATACTGGAAGTCACACCTCTCTCTTATCTTGTTGTAATGTGACTCAGATCTCCTTCGTTAGAACAGACTGAAGTCAGAACAGCACCTCAGTGATTCAGACATTTATCTCCAGATCACAAACTTCACCTTCACATCATCACATCAGTTTTTAGATCCACCTGCAGACGCTTTAACTTCATCACAGTCAACATTTGCTGCAGACTGACCCTGTCGGTGTGTTAGTGACACACCTGCTGTCAGGTCCTGACAGATAACCTGGAGATGGATCCTTCCTGATAACAGCTGATACACAGACAGAGTTATAATTTCAGATATTGATCGTGTAACTGTGATCAGAACAGTAACAGTGATGTTTCACCTCTCTGCAGACTTTCAGGTCGGTCGAGTGATTTTTACAGAAATTAAGTGAAACCAGCAGAAGGAAGGAAACTGAGCGCTGCACGCTGGATTTGAAACGAGGCACATGGACGGTCACAGCACCTGCAGGTTTTATCTCACCTGCACAGACCAACGTTTACGTCTCCTCCCTGAGCTTTTTATCTCTGTCCTTCATCACTGCAGCTCACGGCTCAGCAACTTCAACAGAGTCTCAGCTCAGAACATCACAACTTTGTAGCTCCACTGATGAGATTTGTGTCGGACACTTTCTCCTCGTTAACGTCCGATTCAGACTCCAAACATTATTATAACTTTAATATTAAAACCATTCAGACCAGTGAGCGCTGGTTCTCACACACACAGACACACACTCCTCTTCTGTATCTGGATGTCAGGACATAAAGGAAAAATTTAAATCCTTCTGAATTATTCATTCTCATATTTGTGCAGCAGAACAGAACAGAACCTCTGATTCTGAACATCAGGTCAGGACACACAGAGACACCCGCTGACACACACACACACTGAGAAACACTCAGGACTGTACTGCTGCACTCAAGTACTCGAGTAAATGTACTTAGTTACTAAGACAAACAGCCGCCAAACAACACAACACTTGAACCGGGTCATTTGAGCAGCTGGTCAGGACACTCAGGACCATGATACTTTTAACCAGAACAAAAAACATGATGTTTTCTGAGCCGAGTGGTTTCTGTGCCTCCCAGCCGGACCAGAACCAGAGCGCTGTCACAACCTAACATGGAGACATTCAACCTAAAGAAACATGAAGTTGCAACATATACACGTATTGCAGAAACGTACGATCCCAACATTTAATCTGGTTTATTCAGTTTAAGACGGAGGTGGCGGGCGGATCGCTTTGTTACAGCAGGTGGCGGTAAAGAGCCTGAACACCGGCCGCCAACCGCAGCGACAGTTAGCTGTTAGCTGTTAGCTGTTAGCTGTTGTGAGGCTGAAACAACACGTGTGTTACAGACTCTCTCATGTGACAACACACAACAAACAAGCTCATGTTAAATCAAAATATCTAAAAATATCACGATAATCATCTGGTGAAAATCTGACAGCTCTAATCTGTGACGGGCCAAAATCAGCTGATCTCTTCAGACGATCAGTGGGGCTCAACAAAATACTCACACACACGCACACGCACACACACACACACGCACACACACACACACACACGCACACACACACAGAGCAGCTACGTGTTAAAACGTTTAGAGGACGGAAACAATCTGTGTGAAATATGTGAACACGAGTTTAAACCAACAGGAACCACGAAGAGAAAAGCTGCAGAAACTGAAATACTCAAGTGAAGCCTGAGAAGCAAATACCACCGAACACACAGACGCTGCAGAGCTGCACGAGACTCCTGAATGGGAAATCAGTTTCCCCTCAGGGATCAATAAAGTATTTCTGATTGTGAGATCAGTCAGAGATCTGTGAGAAACGTCCAGTCAGCAGTTTAAAACGTTTAATATCCAAAATAAACTGATTTGAGTCGACTTACAACTGCAAAGTGTTAGTTAATGATTCATCAGCTGAGTGAAATCCATCAGTCAAATCTTATTAAATATTTACTGAGAATGTCTTAATATTATAACATCAGTGAACCTGCACTGTTTAAAGGACGGTGCCTACAACTAGATCCACAATGCTTTTAAATCCTCGAGTCCAAAGAGAAAATACATTTAAATCATCTTTCAGAATCTTTTCAGAACCTTCATCTTACAGGAGAAACCCACAAATCACTAAAATCTGATTAAAGAGCCGTTCTGTCGTCTTTCCAGCAGAATATCTGATGCAAACTGAATCTTCACAGTTTGTATAAAACAGAAGAAATCATCAGCCAGAGGAGCAACAACAACTGTGCAACTCAACATATTCGGCTTAATATTACAGGAAAATGTCTGATTTATAAAATATACCAGAAGAAAACCGTCAACACTGAAAGAAAACATTAAATATCAGCAGCAGCCGTGAATCCACAGACACGAACGTTACAGTGAAAATATGGCAGAAAGAGAAATATGATGAAATGTCATAAAATCCTCAGAATCAGCGTCTCGTGCAGCACAGGGACACTTTCTTACCTGGTCACAGGTGCATGAAGAAGCAGCTCCAGAGTGAGAACAGCATCAGAAAGTTTCCACTTTCAGCTCAGACGGACTGAACTGAGATCAGCTCCACGCTTCATCCTCTCCTCTCCTCCTCCTCCTCTCCTCCTCCTCCTCGGGCTGCTGGAGAGCCTTTACAGCCTCCAGCCGCCTCTCGCTGCTTTATGGTGGGGGAAGCCTCACACACACACACACACACACACACACACACACACACACACACACACACACACACCGGAGAGGAGGAGGAGGAGGAGGAGGAGGAGGAGAGAAGAGCAGCCTGCAGCGCCTCCTGCTGGCCAGAGACAGGAAGCACAGGCAGCAGGTGGAGCGCTGGGACCTGGAGACATGAGGGGAATTATTGCTGCCAGCACCAAACTCTGTACAAATATCTGAGTATTTAAGAAAGAATCCACTAAATGTCTCGTTTGTCATTCACGTATCAGTTTTATCATCTCCATCAGTCCACAAGCGTTCACCCTGCCACATATCTCCTGCTGAGAGACAATAAATCACAATGTATTACACATTTATGACATAAGTGACTGTATGAATATCATTAGAGAGGGAGAGGAGGCGATAAAGAGACGTCTGACGTCTGAGGCAGCAGAGACAATGTTCTGTTTGTCTTTGCATTAGTTCATGCCATCTTTTTCTGATACGTACGAAAAGAAAGAAAGAAGGAAAGAAAGAAAGAAAGAAAGAAGGAAAGAAAGAAAGAAAGAAAGAAAGAAAGAAAGAAAGAGCTCAAGGTTTGTTTGTTTCTGAAAAGAAAAGCGGTCAACATTTATGTTCTTTACTGTCTGAGCTCAGCAGAGAAATCTGTTTTTGGGTCACATGACCTGGACGCTATTGAAAAAAACCTGCTGACTACACATGGAAGCTAGTGACCGAAAATATGATTTTTCATTAAAATATTATTATAAAGTGTGACGAGGACTAAAATCCAATAAAAACAGGTGCGTCTCATTCAGCCAGTACAGAGACAATTATTTCCTCTCTGTAAAAATCAATTAATTACACATCAGCAATCAAATTAGCTGTTATATGAAACCAGTGTAGCATCATGTGGATCCAGGATGTTCGCTAATAACAAAAGTTTCTGGTTTATTTTGCTCATTTTCAGTCAACAGTCATTTACTGACGTCCCTCAAAGTGCCGACCTGAACCCGACTTCACATCCAACCTGAACCCGACTTCACATCCAACCTGAGACCAACTTCACCATCCAACCTGAGACCAACTTCACCATCCAACCTGAGACCGACTTCACATCCAACCTGAAACCGACTTCACATCCGACCTGAACCCGACTTCACATCCGACCTGAACCCGACTTCACATCCAACCTGAACCCGACTTCACACCATCCTGAACCCGACTTCACATCCAACCTGAAACCGACTTCAGATCCAACCTGAACCCGACTTCACATCCAACCTGAGACCAACTTCACCATCCAACCTGAGACCGACTTCACCATCCAACCTGAACCCGACTTCACCATCCAACCTGAAACCGACTTCACCATCCAGCCCGCGGTAGGAACATGATCATGACGTCATTGTCAGCGGGAGCTATAATCCTGACGTAACTCATAATCACTGTGGCTCAAGTTCAAAGTTCAGTTTCCAAACATTAAAATTAAAAAGTCCGCGTTCATTTTTGTGTGTTTCCTCTAAATTACTGTTCACAGTTGTGAAGTAGTTTTTTGCCATCAGACTCGAAACCAGCGGACCGTGTTTTCACATCCAACATCAGAACATGTCGGACCGACGCTGAACACCTGAGGAGCTGAATGAAGACACTCACTGGTCTGTAGCCGCTGTGCTGACCGCCATCATGCTAACCGTCATCATGCTAACCGCCGTCATGCCAACCGCCGTCATGCTAACCGCCGTCATGCTGACCGCCGTCATGCTAACCGCCGTCATGCTAACCGCCATCATGCCAACCGCCGTCATGCTAACCGCCGTCATGCTAACCGTCGTCATGCTAACCGCCGTCATGCCAACCGCCGTCATGCTAACCGTCATCATGCTAACCGTCGTCATGCTAACCGCCGTCATGCTAACCGTCGTCATGCTAACCGTCGTCATGCCAACCGTCATCATGCTAACGAGGCTCCGGCGCGGTCGCTTTGAAGTCCGGCCTCGAGCCGCGGTGTGTTTGATGATGAATCCACAGAGACAGTCTGCTGTCAGTATTCAAACAGTTTCTGTGAGAACAAAAAAAGGCATTCTTGTTGTTGTTGTTGTTGTTGTTGTTGTTGTTAGCATGACTGGTAGCCGTTCACTGGTCCGTCAGATCCTGCGTTCATGACTTCGCGGACCAATCGGAGGCAGAGGAGGGCGGGTCTGGGTAAAATCTCGCGGAAGTTACGTTCATGTTCACGTTCATTATTTAATACTTTTTAAGTTTTATTTTAACTGTAAATTATTAATTTACAAACACGACGGAAATGACCAGATGGAGCAGCAGCACAACAGAAGAAACATATAACAAGAACAACAACTGAAGGTCATAATAATAACAGGTTTATGTGACAATCAGTTTTAAAAGTAAAACATCTTCAGTCTCTCTTCTCCTTAAAAACATTATTATGATGTGAATTAATAATTTGTAAAATGTTTGTCGGTCCAACATGATTGTTTTGTTTGTCTCCTGTCACAGCTTCAGTCAGCCAATAGGATCACAGCGTTTGAATCACGTGGTGTCTCTTTCATCAGTTCAACAGTCTGGTAGCTGTACTCATAGACATGTATACATGTATATGTCTGTACTGCCCTAATGTTAGCTAGCTAGTGTTTGCAACGTTAACGTTAGCTAGCTAGTGTTAGCAACATTAATGTTAGCTAGCTGGCGTTAGCATCATGAGGTAGTGCAACCTGAAATGCTTGAAAAAGATGTCCCTCTAACAAAGATTGATATTTTACTCATTTTTAACAAGTCCAACTTGTCCCCAGATGAAATGTACATAATGAACGTAATCATTATTTTAGCCACATAGAAGTGGCTTGTCAGACGCCCTCCTGTCACATCTTTACAGATACAGATTTAAAATCAGATTTGTCTTCCACTGAAAACTTAGAACTGAAAAAAACAGAAATTGGCAAAAACTATGAGACTATTTAGAAATTTAAAATGTACTACTTTGATTTATTAGACCTCTTTATACAACATGTAATGTGTACTTGAAATTCTTTTAAAAAAAAACAAAAAAAAACACAACAAGCTGGCAGCCTGAGGGGGAGCTGATTCAAACGGCACTGTTGAGCCCTGAACGCCACATTTAGTGGCTGAATGTTATCAGTGGCACATTTAAAATATACAAAATAAACAACAATAAGGATTAAATAATGATGATGAATCTGTGTTGTGTCATAGCTGCTCCAGAGGTGATCGTATATATGATGAGCTGAGCTGCTTCACAGCAGAGAGGAGGGTCCATTCAGACGGACGGATGAAAAGTCGGGCCAAGAGGATCAGGATGTTCAGTATCAAGTCACTCCTGTGTAATGTACAATAATATAATATATATAATATACATTAGATATTGGACTTGTTTCAGTTCCTTGAATAGGCAGAAACTGAAACAGGTCCAGCTGATACGATACAGCACCTCGACCCACCGATACAGTTCTGTCCACCTGCTGACGTGTGACTGCAGACAGCTGACGGATGGATGATGGAGGTTCTGCTGCTCGGCTCCAACGGTCAGTGAAGCCGAAGCCTCGCAGCAGTTAAACAGTTAAAGTCGAAATAATGGCTGAATATGAAGTACAATTTTAAAGTACTTGTACTTTATTTGAGTAATTACATTTTACTACCACTGCTTTTTACTTCATATGTTTATGACACATATTTGGAGTATTATGAACAAAATATCAGTGATGTAATGTAACTAAGTACGTACTCGTACTTCCACCCCACAACATTTTGGAGGCAAACATTGTACTTTTTACTCCATTACATTTATTAAAAGACTTTAGTTACTAGTTACTTTGCAGATTACATGCTACATCAGAGCCAAAATATCACAATTTTTTATCAGTTTATTTGATTAACAATCGAATAAAAAGCACTGATGTGATAATCAAAACATGTTGAAGAACAAACATGTAAATAAACGTATCGTTCACGTGTACATGTAGTATCAGATACTTTAAGACTTTTACTTGAGTACTATTTGTACGGTTGACTTTCACTTTTACCAAATTAATATTTTAACACCATATCTTTAACTTAACTCAAGTATGACTTTTGGGTAATCTTTGCAACACTATAAAAATATAATATATAATAATATAATACAGAAATATATATTATCACTGATTAAACTAGATGAGATTAGATCGGCTTCATTTATCTCAGTTCACTTGTTACAACAGCTCAACATGCAACAAGTGTAATAACACACATATAAGTATTTTATGTATGAATGTATATTTAAATCAACGGACTTCACATTTCCTGCAGCACCTGAACGCACCTGTTCTAGATGTCCAGGTGTCTAATTTTCCAAACGGTTTAAAACGCAACATTTGTGTTTTCAGCCATGTGACGTCAGCGGCCGAGTCAAGCCGACAGCAATACAATACAACGGAAATAATATTGTTATATTTCACAATAAAAGCACGCACGTAACCAGCCATGAGTGGAGGAAAGGAAATCTTCACGTTGACACATAAACACATAAATCACATCCTGACGACACTGAACTGTCATTTACTAACATCTGGAAGCATAAAACGAAATATGACAAAATAAATAATAATAAATGAAAGCTTGTGTGTTCAGGAACAATGATGTCATAACCAGTGGTAGAAAGTAACAGAGTACATTCACTCAGATACTGTACTTAATACAACTTTGTAGTACTTTTACTTTACTTGAGTATTTCCATTTCATGCTACTTCATACTTCTACTTCACTCCATCTCAGAGGACATAATGTAACACTAAATGTCTCTGACAGCTTTACAGGTATTTTCTTAGATTACAATAACAAAGATGAAATGAATCGACATGGATGCATCATTATTAATAATCTAATGTCGTCACATAGACTCAGTCAGGAGTCTCCTCAATGTGTGAGCAGTGGAAGAAGTACAGAGACCTGCAACACAAAGTAGAAATACTCTGTTACAAGTAGAAGTTTTCATTCAAAGTAAAAGGACTTGTTCTTCAGTCATGTACCTGCTGGACCGTACCAAGTGTGGAACACACAGAGGGGAGGAAAATATGATCTCCTCAACCATTAATTGTATTTATCTGATTACATTGTGTGAGATTTATTCACTGTTAATGTAAAATATTTATCTGCTGAGAAATCTCAATATAAATGTAAACTGTTTTATTTAGATCCACTCAGACTGTCAGAGGGAAACCAGGCTCTGTCTTTTCTACGTAGATAAAGTTTCTTTTAGTTTCATTGAGTTCTCAGTTTGTCTCTTCAGGTTTCTTTAAGTAAAAAATAAAACACCAGGTGCAGTTTTATCACTGCGCACCACAAATCAACCTTCATATAGTTCAGTTTTGAAACTTATGATAATATTTACACGTTCACCTGAAGACACGCTGCACCTCCAGTTATCACTGTAAATAAAACTGCATCTTATGCTCCACTTCACTCCTCGACACCTCAGCATTTTATTTTATTTACCTCAGTATCTGTCTGTCTGTGTTTAAACGCCTTTAGTTTGAAGGTTGTAGCCGGAAGCTGCGGTTCTTCCGGCGGGCTTGACAGAATAAAGCAGATGCGGAAGTTGCTGCGAACTGAAGCTCAGCGGCGAGAAACAAGGAGACAAGTTGAAGTTTAACTTCACAGCTGGAAACTTTACTTTTCTTCGACCTGGAAGAAACCTGAGCGGTGAGTTTGTCCCTGAAACATCCAACTTTTATTATCTTTTAGCGGCAGACTCACTTCCTGTTTCAGCGGGAAAGTTTGGCAGATTTTAGGCCGACGCGTCCGCTCCGCGGAGGAGGCGCTCCGCACCAGACTGCATTCAAAATTCAGCCAATTTACGGAGAGACGTTTCTGTAACGGAAACACGGCGTGAAGCCTCTTTACATTTTAAACAGAGGCGGTTATTTCTTCAGTGTGAATCACAAACATCTTCTCATCTGTCAGAGTTGTTCTCGTAGTTTTTCCCTTGAAGAGTTTTCAGTAAACTGTGCAGCGGAAAGTGGTTTGAGGAACTTATAAAAGATCAGATATCTGTGTGATAAACTGCGGCATGTTGATAAAACATATGCCGACTTCACCAGAGCACAGCTCCGCTCATGGGAAGGCTGCCAGACACCTCCTGCAGCGGGTCTGTATCCACCTGTGAGCCGTAACGATTAAATAACCAAACTTTTAAATGAAGTTCGGTGTTTCCGAATCGCAAGAGATGACAAAGGGGAGTTTCAGGGACCCACCTGGTGACAGATGGTCCACAGGATGTAAGTCAGTTTAATTAACAGAATAAATGTCTCTTATCAGTGTTTGGATCCGCTCACCTGGACTCACCTGGACTCACCTGTCTGCTTGGTTTCACTTTCACTCTCAGATAGTGAGTTTAATGTCACACAGCTGATGTTCTGCAGGAGGTTGCAGCAGCGTGCACGTGCCGCTGTTGTTGTCGAGTCAGTAAATAGTGTAAAAGTGAGAAAAGGTTCAAATCAGAATACAAATAGAAACTACAGTGTTGCATCAGCCACCACTTGAATACCTTCCAGGGGATTTTTGCATAATAACGATGATCCTGACGTTGATGGTCAGTCCTGGTCGCGAGCTGTAAACCAGCTGCTGCTGGTTTGTGCACAGTTGAACTGGTCACTTCTGTCCGGTCTCATTGTTCGTTGTCAGTATGATCCTGTCAGTGTGTAACTGTGGCGTCTCTCTTCAGCTTCATCATGAGTCAAGTTTACTCCCCAACGACGG
The DNA here is from genome assembly GCF_040436345.1 of Pagrus major. Taxonomy (NCBI): domain Eukaryota; kingdom Metazoa; phylum Chordata; class Actinopteri; order Spariformes; family Sparidae; genus Pagrus; species Pagrus major. The sequence goes on along the minus strand of NC_133231.1, from coordinate 32,025,021 downwards.
CGCCGAACCCCAAAGCCTCCTGGATCATGGTGCCATCAGAGAATCTGGATAAAATCCGCTTTGTGATCAAAGTCGGTGAAGTGGTGAGTCCAACCGTCCTGAACCATTTCTGACGGAATACAAGAGCTGTGAGACAACGACAACCAGCACAGAGGGTGTGTGTGTGTGTGTGTGTGTGTGTGTGTGTGTGTGTCTGTGTGTCTGTGTGTCTGTGTGTGTGTGTGTCTGTGTGTGTGTCTGTGTGTGTGTGTGTTCAGTTTTGTCTCTGACTACAGTCAGCACTCACCAGAGACTCAGTTTCTGTCTGTACTCGTGCAGTGTCTTCTCTGTAGTTCATGCAGTGAACTACATTTCCATCCATTCAGCAGTCAGGTAAAGGACACAACATGTCTGCCGGCTTCAGCAGCTGCAGACAGGCTGAGAAGTGAGAGTGAAGATAAATCCACTTTTTAATGCTAAAAGTTTCAAAAACAAAGTGTCTCCTGCAGAAGCTCCGCCCACAGCTGTCTGCAGGTTAACACTGTTAATCCAGAACGGCGGCGTCTGTCCCTCCCCTCCCGTCTGTGACTGCACAGAAAGATTATGTGTCTCATATTTGCATTAAATTCTCCAGAAGGCACGAACACCATAAATACGGCGATGAGGTGAAGATCAGTGACTGGAATTGGCTGAGGTGAAGCGGCCACCTGTCACTCACAGTGGCCACCTGTCACTCACAGTGGCCACCTGTCACTCACAGTGGCCACCTGTCACTCACAGTGGCCACCTGTCACTCACAGTGGCCACGCCCTTAATTATGTATGAATGTTAATATTATTTAATTTGACATTGTCATCATAATCAACGTGTCCAGTCGAGAGCAGAGTGAAAGTTTGAGTGACGTCTCTTTTAGGCGTCTTTTCAGCGTTCACCAGTGACGTCCGAGTGACTTCCTGTCAGGTTTCAAAATAAAAGTTTTCATTATGACATTTTGGACATTTTTCCAGCTTCAGTCACAGACGTCTACAGATTCCTGTGGTTCAAAATTAAAGTTTTTTTATGAGAGACGCATTTTACTTCATGGAGCAAAAACTACAGAGAAGATTCAAACCTCAAACCAGCCGCCGACCAAACGGATGCTTCTCAGTCTTCCACAGATCTGTGGAGTTTAAGTGATGATGATGATGATGATGATGATGATGAGGAGGAGGAGGAGGAGGAGGAGGAGGAGGAGGAGGAGTGTGGCTGCTATAAACAGGTCCACTCGTCTGCAGGTTGATGCTCTCAGAAACTCGACAAACAGGACAGATGAGTGTGAACCTGAACCAGGTTTATACACCAAATACGAGCCGACTGATCTGAGAGCAGTCGGACCGGCCTCAGACCTGCTAACAGGAGGAAAACACAGCTCACAGTTTGGTCTGTTAACGGTGTGCTGTTGTGAGTAATCAGAGGGGAAACGTCAGACTTTGTATTCCTGCTGAATGTTCCTCAGGAAGCTTTATTAAAGCTGTAAACGAGCCGACAGGCTGCAGAAGAACTGATCTCAGACCAGACCAAACACTTCTGAGCTCACTTCTGTACCAGCTTCTCAGCGACACACCGCAACTTAAAATGTCATTTCTATTTTCTGTAAAAGTTTTACAAACACAAACTCGGGAGAATCTGTGAGATCACGAGTATGAAGTCAGAGTCCTGCTGCACGTCGTGTTTCTGCTGTTTGATCGCAGCTGTAACTGAACGCAGTGAGAGCTGCAGCTCGGGATGTTTGTAGCATTAATTCATCGTAGATAATTTATTTAATTACATCAAATGATCTTTAAAATGTAAAAACACAGTGAGAGAAGAGTCCAAAGTGACGTCTTCACTCGTCTGGTTTTGTCCGAAGCTCAAAGCTTCAGATCGTTTGTTAGTTGCTCTTCATAAACGGTTTCATTAATCAACCTGTTTTCAAAAATAGTTAATAATTGTTACTAAAGTAATGAAGTTAATTTTATGGCTCCAGCTAATCTTCATTTTTATTTTCAATCCGATCAAAATAAACCAGATGTCACAAAGACTCTGATCTTATAATTATTATTATTATTATTATTATTATTATTATTGTTAACATCATCATCACACAGCTGAAGAGGTGAGAGATGATTATACTGCTGTCGTCAACAAATCTCAGCCTCAGACTCAAACATCATTTCTGTCCGTCTCTAATATCGTCTGACTTCCTGCCTGTGGCTCATTGGTTCCTAGTGAAGACGTGGATGTTTTTATTCAACAAATGGGAGGAAATAGTGTGTGTGTGTGTGTGTGTGTGTGTGTGTGTGTGTGTGTGTGTGTGTGTGTGTGACCCCTGTGTGACTGCAGCAGCTCTTCAGGAAGCTGCAGTTTGGGAAGTGAAAGTGCTGCAGAGCTTCGTTAGCAGATCTCCGAGCTGCTGACCCTCCGCTGTTGCAACAGTTAACAGCCGGGAGGACGAGCTGCATCCGGCCTGCGGCCGCTCACTGTGGTGAGTGTCCGACAAAAAGAGGATGTGCAGGGAGGACGTCTCTCCTGCTGAGACCTCTGATGTGTGACAAAGTCGCTTGTTTTCCCTCCGTTACGTCCAAAGGTCTCTGGATCAGTTGAGTAGAAAATGTCCTGAACAGAAGTGTGAAGCATTGATGAGACGGTTCTCGTTAATGTTCCTGCTCTCTGACATCAGACCTTACTGTGGACCTGTCCTCGTCCTCATCTCAAGTTTTCCTTTTTTAGTTCCTCGACAGTGAAATGTCCTCAGACTTCTGCTGCTCTGCTTCGTCCTGAAAAGAGAAGTGACGTCAAAACAAATCAATAAAGAATAATGAAGTTTTTATGTAACAAAACAAAAATCAAGTCAAGTAAAACACTTGAGACCTGAGTGTGAAAACAGCTGATGTGTATAAAATCCATCATCATGATACTTCTGACTGTATTATTATTTATTATTAGTTTCACGTCTTCGTCCTGAACGTCTCCTGCAGAGCAGGTCTGTCGTCTCTTCAGGGTTAAAGTGAGTTAAACTACAGAAGAGCAAAGTGAAGATTTCGCCTCCTGTGTTCATCCTGTCTGAAAGTCAGTTGCATTATGGGAAATGTAGGATCTGGTGGTGTTTTGGACCTGACCTGCCGTGTGACTCAGAGGAGCTTCACATTAACAGGAACATGTTGAGTCGGTCAGGTGTTGATGAGTCTGAATGTGTTGAACACTGTGCAGCTTCGTGTTGGTCAGACGAGAAAAGAGTCCAGAATGGATGTTTGGATGAATCCTAAATGTGTTTTCAGCCGTCGGCCGGTCGCTCTGCAGCTCCAGTGTTTATGAGAGCAGTGTGATGTCGGCTGATCTTATTTTAGCTCTGTGGTTCAGGGCTCGTCTCCGTCTGAAGGACACAAAGACTTGTTTTACAAGCTGACGTTCAGTTTTAAACACAGTATTCCGACAGTAAAATCCAGAGCGGAGACGGACGCGGCCTGGAGCTTCACCACAGCAGAGAGGAGCAAACACCAAACTACATTATGTTTCTGGTGCTTTTAAAGCTCCACTCGTCTGAACGTTACAAAGTGATGAAGCATCGGATCTCAGCAGCTCTTCAGCATCTTTTAGCTCCAGTTTGGTCCGTCGTCCTTCTGCTTCAGTCTGTTGAGACGGGAAGCAGAAGCAGCGTCACTCGACCGCAGCGTGAAGAAAGCACTGATGTTTTACAGTTTTCACTTCAGAGCGTTGATCCATCAGCTCTGCCTCATTTAATCAATCAGCGATTAGTATTTGATCACAACTTGATTATATCTGTGTAGTGTTGAGTGTCTGGATTTATATCTGACCCTGACAGTCGGTGATATGATGTCACAATAATACTGTGATACCTTCAGGTACATCTTGATAATTAGACATCTCCTCCACAAATATCACAATATTTTTGACTAAATGTCTCGATATTGAGATGATATTGAAGGGACGACTAAATATTAACACAGTAAAGTAACTTGTAACGAAAGCTGTCAGATGTGGAGTAGCAGTAGAAAGTGGCATAAAAACAAAATACTCAAGTTAGAGGTACTTGTACTTAGTTACATTCCTACGCTGCCTACAACAGCAGAGGGACGAGGTGTAAACAGTGTCGGCTCCTCAGCTGCAGTCAGACGGTTCATTAAACCAAAGATTTAAAAAGAAGTGATGAACTTCAGCCTGACATCAAAGTCAAGAAGTCCAGGATTCAGTTACAGTTACAGTTACTCATTGTGTGAGTAATTACATTACTTCACTACAACTGGGATCATACACTGTGACAGCAGAGTTTTGTCTTTCAGCCTTCATGACTGTTAATAACATTGTTTAAAGTCCAGACAGCAGCTCCTCTGTTACCTGTTGGATCGTACCATTAAATGTTCCAGTGTGGGGGTGGTCCGTCTGCTCCTTCCTCTTCCTGTTGACTCAGCTCGGTGCGGTCCAGACCCGCCCTCAGCCGTCCCTGAGTCAGCAGCTCCCACTGAGTTGATCCTGGTTGAACCCTGTGGTGACACAGACTCACACACGAGTCATCTTCAGTCTGCACAGAGTTCATGTACTCAGAGACTTTTTACTTTCACACAAACACACTTTTACTTTATTCTTACTTTTACTTCCACACTGTGCGTTAAATATCTTAAACATGCACTCATGGACGGACACACGTTGTTTATTATAAATAACTTCAAGTGTTCGTACCAACATGTTCAGTTTAGTTTTAGTTTATAAGTCATTTTCCAACTTACAAACACAAACACACACTGGTAGATGGACCATAAATTAACTTAATGCTTTGTAGCTTCAGAAAAACAAACAAATAATCAGAACAGGAGCGAAGGTGCAGGCTGAAGCGTTCGCTCATCACACCTTCCCTTTTAACATGACTTTATTTTGTCAGCTGACTTTATACAGAACAATACAAGAAAATAACATCAACTAAGAACAAACACACCTTTAAACACAAAAAGCCCGAACTCACGACTGAATGTTTAAATCATTGTTGTGATCTGTTGTTACTTTCATCTCCGTTTCTGAATCATTCCACATGTTTCCTCTTTGTACTGAGACACATCTGTTTTACATTATTCTGCTCCCTCTCAGTTCATATCGGCATTATATATATATGTTGGGACTCTTCTGAGACTCACCTGTCAGTCAGGTGAAGTCCATATATGGTCACATGCTGAGTTTCCCTGATGAACAGGTGACGGTGTTCACGTTCTCTGTGAGCATAAGTGGGTGTTGGATGTTCTGATTGATTTCATTAATGGCTCCTGACCCGGTCACGTTCACTGTGTTCTGCTTGATATTTCTCGTCTGACTGAAACAAACAATAATCTGATGTCGTGTCTCCGTCAGCTGCTCTCCTTCGTGGCCTTCATCCTGGAGGAGGTGGTCAGCAACTGCTACAGCAACAGCTGCAACTCTCTCTACTTCTTTGAGTTCGTCAGCTGCACGGCCTTCCTCTTCACCCTGCTGCTCCTCATCCTCCTCTCCACCAGCCTGCACACCCGGGTGGGCATCACCTGCTGGCCCAGCCTGGTAAGAGCCCACCTGAACTCACCTGAACAGTCTGTGTTCCTCCGTCACACACTGAGCTTTAACTCTTCTTCTTCCTCTGAGGTCACGTGTTCACATTGATTCCACTCTGTGCCCTCAGCATACAGCTACAGCTGCTTAGCTTAGCTTAGCATAAAGAATGGAAACAGGTGGAAACAGCTAGCCTGCCTGTCCAGCAACAAATGATTATTTTCATTATCGATTAATCTGCCACATGATATTCTTGATTAATCGTTCACGCTGACATCTTCAGTTTCTCCTTTCAGAAGCTGAAACCAGAGAATATTTAGCATTTCTCTTTAAACACAACTGAAATGATTAATGAATCATAAAAACAGACGCTGTTGAACTTTGACGATCGATTAACAGACTTATTGTTGCAGCTCTTTTCCAAAGATCACAAAAACAACCAACCAGCACCTTTAAAGTCACTAATTAACATTTATCCTGTTTGATTTAAGGGTAAAAACAGAAATTCAGCATCTAATGGAGGCGATTATGGTTCAACTAAAGGAAAAATCCACCTTCTCAGAGGGTTACACACATTATCATCCAATGTGACATCACTTCCTGAGGATGTAATTATCTCTGCTGTCCCTCCAGAATAAATGTCTATAGATCCACTTAGATATCAGAGGAAAAACAACTTAATCACCAATTATTTTAATAACTGATTAATTTATTTGAGTATTTTTTTCTTCATTCTGATGTCGGCTTGTGAAATCTGGTTTCTTTCCTTCTCTGTGACGGGGAACTGAAAATCTTTGGGTTGAGGACGAAACACTGATCGACGTTTTTCTGACATTTTAGAGACCAAACAATAATCAACAGATTAACAGACAAAGAAAATAAGCATTAGTTGCGACTGTAGTGCAGAACCACAGTGATGGTCGTCTGTAGGTCCAGAGGACGGCGGCCATGTTTCTATGAAGCGTCAAGTGAATTTTAAAAGAATAATAAAAATAAAAAATGTCAGTGCGACTGAGTGGAGTGGTGAGTTTCCATAAACTGTTCTGAGTGAATGAACTTCGTAAAGACGTTCCACGTAAAGAGAAGCTTGGTCAGAGGATGACGCAGTGTCGGCTACAGACAAACAAACCAGGAGACGAGATGGAGAGAGGAAGAAGTTTTAATTGTTCTTGCATGTCAGCTAACATCAATCATGTCGCATGCTGACAGAGACGACAAAGAAAACAGCTGATCAGTCACGTGAGTTGAATGTTCGCTACATCAGAGTTTATTCAGCAAATCTGCTTCCATCAAACATTTTACACATCAACTCTGGTTCAAGACAAAAACCAGCTCAAGCGAACAAAAACTTATTTGCGAATTAGAGAAAGTTTTTTCAAATGTTTCCATAACATTTCTAAATCTTCACAATGCTTTCTGGAAACACGGCTGGTGTAAACAGGAGCTGCTCACTTTAAATGCTTTTTAATTATGATGCGTGATTTTCAGATCACTTAAATGTCGAGTAGTGAAACAAACATTCATAATGTTTCATACAGGACAGACTGTTCATTCAGTGTTTCACTGTTACGTGTTTACAAAATACTGTGTGAAAGTAGAAGAGTATTCAAACATGCTGATACTTCGTGACATTCAGTCCAAACTGTCCGTGCGCTGGTTCTGCTGGACGAGCGAGGCTCAGACTGGCAACACTGGTTGGTGTCCGTTCTCTGTGGTTTCATCTCCAAACTCACCACTTCCTCTCGAGACGCTTGACAGACGGGTTTATTCTCACACTTCTTGGATCTTTTGAAAACTGGTTCATCTACAAGGAGAACAGAAAGACAAAGACTCTGGATCATTAATCCCTCATCAATATTTGTAACATTTCCTGTGCAGCACATTTAATAATCTGAAGCATCGTGAAAACAGACGTGTTTAAATGCACAGTAATAACTGGTCACTGTCCACGGACGTAAACACTGATCAGATTCTTCTCTGACTTTATTTTGGAACTTCCTGTCTGACTTTCTGTTAAATGAGCTGAAACTGAAACAACACTTTTTGTTTCAGTCGAACTTCAGGTGGATTATTTAACTGTGAGTAAAAGCTCCGCTACACCAACTTCTTCTGTTTCACTCTCAAACATTATGATGCGTTAGATGTTGAAGCAGCTGTGAGTTGAGCGTTTGTCTTCCAGTGCAACGCAAACCAACCGTAACACAACAGGAAGAGGAGCGTTACAGCGTTTACAGATTACAGCTCATCCAAACAGCTGTAGCCCTCTGAGTCAGAACACCTTCATGAGATGATCCAGATTTAGTTACTTCATTTCTACTAAAACTGCACTTTGGCCAGACTGTTAGTTTATTTTATTATTTGTTTACTGTATTATTTCTGTTTCAACAATCAACAACTGTTAAAAACAAACTACAACAAAACCTCTAATTAAAAGTCCTCATGTGATTTACAGCAGCTGTAATACTTTTAGAGCTGCACGATATATCGTTTGAGCGTCGTCATCGCAGTGAACGTGTGCACAATAGTCACATCGCAGGGCCTGAGATGTAGGACGCAAATGAACTCATCTAATTTCGAGGGTACCTGACGCACACTGTGCATGAGGACTCTGCATGCGCAGCGATCCGCCAATCACATTAGTTCTTATTCAGCGTGCGGACGCAGACCACGCCCCTGCACATGGAGTGAGTCGCTGGTAACAACATTGAAAAATGAGCAGCGAACAGATAACTTTTCCAGTGCGAACTGTTGGAGGGGGACGTGTTGCTGCCATGACAACTTTCCACAGTGAGTTTTACACACTGAAGGTTTATCAAACAAACATGCTCACAGCAAACAGGTGACGGAGCCGTGGTTCTTCTGCAGGTGTCTCACTGTGTCCGTCGGTGTGAACTCACCTCCGTCTCTTCTACTTGTTCCTGCACCTTTTTACAGACCCATTTTCAAGCTCTTCCAGCAACTTTAATCAGTTTAAGTTACAGATTTTTATACTTGAAATGATCCTTGCACTTCACATTAAATCAGATGTTATTTTGCAATAAATCAAAATTATTTTTTGTGACATCATTCTAAAGGAACACACAAGGTTTCATGTTTCATGGTGTCACCTGTCTGTTGGTAGACGTGGGATCATATTTAAGTGATATAAAACCATTTAGTATCAGAGTGATGCAGTTAGACCTGAAACTTAAAGCAGGTGCAACACTAATGAAAACAACACATTAACATTCAAGTGACTTCAGGGACTTCCAGTACCTGAGGGGACCCTGTTATACTGACCTTTAGTGTGTGCCAGATGTTGAACTGGTGTTTCATGTCAGGAAGTTTGTTCTTGATGCTGCGCTGTATGTGGAGTGAACCACACAGCTGCTCACGAGTCCTCTTATGAAGCTGATTGGCTCCACAGCATCACAACCGTCACCAGTGTCGGTGACCCGGGTCTCAACAAAGTGTTGGAACAAGGAAACCACGGACCTGCACCAGTTTGGACTGTTTGGGCGCTGGTGACTTGCAGCGTCAACGCTCTCCGGCTCAGTGTTTAAATACCTTTTTATAAATGTCAGTCCGGTGAAAAGAAGCAGCAGGTGAGTTTCATGGACGCACGTCTCTCAGGTGAGGAGAGGACTTCCAGGTACCAGAGTGTCCTCCATCACAGCTCCACTTCACCCTCATCTGTGCGCCCGAGTGGAAGACCTCCTTCTCCATGATGGGTCGCCCACACGTCTGACACATCCTGAACAGCTCCATCAGGTTCTGGTTGTAAACAACCGTACAGTCCTTGTCCATGTCTTCATCCGACTCATCGGAGATGATGGAGGTGAACTCTGGTTCAGAGTGGAAGCTGTCGTCCAGAGGGTCGACTGACACCACGATGCAGAAGCTTTCATCTGACGCTGCTGCTGCTGGAGGCGACTGTGAGGAGCTTCCTGCAGCTGCACCGGCCGTCTGTGAATGAAACAAGCAGACAGTCAGGCCCGGTGTCAAGAATCTGTGATGTCTTCTGATCTGCAGCGGTTCCCCAACAACAACCACAAGAACCATGATCCACTGGTCTGCTGAGGATCTGAGCGACGGCGTAGAAAGTTTATAAAACACTTCATGTTTATTTCGCAGAGGGAATTAATGAGTCGTTAAATCGAAGCAGTTCGCATTTTTAAAGATTAATTACAAGCCGACTTTAGCGTGAGCGCTTTCGTCACGTTATTAAAGGGGCAATACGCAAGACTTGTAGTTTAAAACATTCAGAAATCTGCTAAAATTAACAGAATGTGAATAAATAGAAGTTTTGTCATCATGATGTCTGTATTGTGTTGCAGAGATATTTACTAAAGTTAGCAGCTGCTCTGTTGATACGCTGCCTCCAGCTCGTCTGTTTGGAGAATGAATTTGACGGGTGGCTGATTCTTGCGTTTTGCACCTTTTTATTCAACATTATAAAAATCTGTTTTCACACAATTACTTTTCTTTGTCAAAACACTGGCAGAAACCCTGATGAACCCTGATATGAACAGAACCTCACAGGGGTCGGTGTGTTTAATGAAAATAAAGTAAATAATTGTATTAATCGTCATCAGCAAGTCAAAGTGTGAAGCCTTAAACTTGTTCATAACATTTGACTACAGCTGCCGGTAACAACGTTTAACACTGTAAATGGTGCTGATGATGATGATGATGATGATGGTGCTGATGATGATGATGATGATGATGATGATGATGATGATGATGGTGCTGATGATGATGATGATGATGATGATGATGATGGTGGTGCTGGTGGTGCTGACTCGGCCCCCTCATGTTCGGCCTGGGCCACTGAATCACTGCACCCGCCCCTGGATGTCACCGACCCGCCTGCTTCATGTAACTCAGTCGTGTTTAAATCAACAGGTAAATGTGTTGGTACCGACCCAAACAGGAGACTAAAGCAGGGCCAGAGTGAACCAGTACATCCAGTGGAGCTGTACCTGTGTTCTGCTTCTCTTCGGAGCCGGCGGAGACGTCCCGGTGCTGCCGGGCTCTGCGTGCAGCCTCCCGGGGAACACGGACGGCACCGCGCCGCTCTTCAGCGTCGGCTTGGGCGGAATGTTGAGTATTTTCGCCCTGAAGTCCTCCTCGTAGTCCTCGGCTGTGAAGTGCAGGCTGCACACCCGCACCCCGCTGTACTTGGTGACCGGGATGTGTTCGTGTAACCGGGGGTTCCGGATCGCTCTGAGCCAGGTCCTGCAGCGCGGCGGGTCCCGGGTCGGCAGCCCGTGAAACACGACCCCCATCGACTTGGCCTCGTCGTAGCCTTTACATCCGGGAACACAGCACCTCCACGGCATCGCCCCGGGCCGAGCGGACAGAACCAGCCGGGAAATGTTCAAGCGACCCGTTAATTACCGACGAGCAGCGGAACGATCCGGTTTCATGTCCGCGGCGGAAGTAGCCTGTTAGCACGCAGCTAGCATGCGCCGTTCTTCTTCTTCTTCTGCGGTGAGTTCCCGGCAGGCTGCAGGTCGCGAGGCGCAGCGCTGCCCCCTGCCGGCGGAGACCTGCTGGTGCATCAGGAGGACTGGACTCAGACCAGAGGAGTGCAAGTTACCTCTGAGGAAATGTAACGAAGTACATTTACTCGAGTACAAGTTGGAGGTACTTGTACTCGAGTTTTCATACTTCCACCCATTTATTTGATTTGGGAGTTACTGTACAGTTTACAGAGTACAGCATTTTACAATTAATGTATTTAATTACGACCAGATCATAAAAAAAAACAAACGATTCTGTTAATAAGAAAAATGCTGAATATCTGATCTGATAATGAGCCCAATAAGTCATCAGTCCACCCAAAGTGTACTGTGTGTGTGTGTATATATGTGTGTGTGTGTATATATGTGTGTGTGTGTGTGTATATACATATATATATATATATATATGGATCATTTACTGTGATGTACCGTAGCTATACGTTTACTGTTGAGTACTTTATACATCGCTGCAAATAATTAGTTTTTCCAGCGAGTTGAAAATCCTTTTCTGAAGAGAAAATTACGTAAAAAGAAAAGAAGAAGCCAAAGTGTAAAAATGATGACATTGTGTTTTATGGACAGACAATTTCAATATTTAACAGAAAAGATATAGTGAGTTATTTCGGGACCTTCTGGCGTGTTGGGTGTAATGTGAACTCTGATCGCCAGGCGAACTGTTTCCCTGACACAGTCTTTATGCTCAGCTGAGCCAATCAGCAGTCAGCTGCAGCTTTATAAGAGTGGACTATAGCGTGTGACAGGTGTGTTTCCACACAGGAAACAGGAGACAAAGTCCTGAGTTCTTCTTCTCCTCCTCCTCTGCAGGACTTCGGGTACACCGGTTTCATCGCTGTGTTGTTCCTCATCGCCTCCATCATTTTTGCTTCAGACAACAACGGCTCAACTACCGAGAAAATTGCTGTGGTAAGAAAACCTCGACATAATCCACTGACACTCCTGTCTTTGAATACGTCTTCATTCTTCTTCATTAACTCCCTCCTCTTCTTTCCTGCCCTCTCACTTCCTCTTCCTCCTCTTCCTCCTCTTCTTTCCTGCCCTCTTACTTCCTCTTCCTCCTCTTCCTCCTCTTCTTTCCTGCCCTCTTACTTCCTCTTCCTCCTCTTCTTCCTCTTCTTTCCTGGCCTCTCACTTCCTCTTCCTCCTCTTCTTTCCTGCCCTCTTACTTCCTCTTCCTCCTCTTCCTCCTCTTCTTTCCTCCCCTCCTTGATGATTGAAGTCACCTCCCTTAACTTTCTCTCAGACGTTGTTCATGTGCTCGTCTTCTCCTCCTGCAGGTTTTCGGTTTCTTTGCGACGGCGCTGTTTGCCATCGACCTCGTGATGTTTGTGAAGACGCGTGGGTTCCCCTTTAAGAAAGACGGGAAGCCTGAGGCCAGTAACGGCGGCCCGGTGGCGGTGCAGCCTCAACCAGAGGAGGAAAAACTCAACCCGCCGCAATAATAAGTCTGCATGTTTGATCATATGTGCATTTTTCTACGGAGGTCACAATACTTTTCGCACTATTCCTTTAACATGACGACAGGAGGCGGAGCTTCAGCGAGCGACGGCCGACCTGACGTCAGGTGTAAATTCTGTTTTCAGCTGTTTTTCTTCCACCTGAGGACGCTCTGAGCTGTGACTGTCAATATAATCAATCCAATAATGAACGGATCACAGTGCAGAGCGTCCGTCAGCGTGTGACACTATCAGACCAGCGGTGAGTTCTGGTTCTGTGCTTGATTTAAAGAAACAGAATGTTTCTCCCTGTTTATTAAAATGTAAAAAGAAGAGCAGAGACACTAAAACCACAGAACCACTAAATCTTCTGCTGTTTATTTTACTTTGTTAGGATTTTAAACGAGTACAGTCTATTGGTTTTCTCTTTTCCTGAATATCATGAAATTTACAGAGTAGCTTTGTCTAATTTGATGACACAAAATCAAATATTGTGTAAATTAATTCCAAAATTTGACTCAAAATTAAAAGCTTTAAACGCCTAAATATCTTTTTATATAAATCAGTGGTTCCCAGCCGAGAGGTCAGGACACCACATGGGGTCCAAATAAATCTGAGGGGTTAGAGAAAGGAAAAATCATTATTGTTGCACAAAGTAATGATTATTTTCTCTCATTTTTTATATTTTGTGTGTGAAATATTGCACAATTTTACCTCCTCAGGTCACAAAAAATCTTTTAAATGAGACCATCAGATGAGGAAGATCACTGAGGTAGAGGCAGTCACACTGATGAAGGTCACCTTGGTTTCATATTTTACCGTTCAGACGTCTCCTGAAAGTCCAAATCTGGACCCAGAAGATGTTTCAGTTTGTGCTGAAAAGAAAGAAAACTCCACTCAACAGAGAAAATGTGTCTTTATACGTGATGTTTTCCCTCCTGATGGGCAGATGTGACTGTCAGCCTCAAACAGCAGCAGAAAAATTCATCTTTGATTCGACGTAATGATGTTTGACTGTTTGTCATTCGGATTCTTGTTGATGAGGTCAAAACAAACCGATTTATTTCAGATTATTTCTTATTATCTCTACAGAAAGTGTCATGATTTGTCCAGCAGATGGAGCTGCTGCTGTTCAGATCAACCCTCGAAATCTGATTGGCTGCGACACGTCCAGCTGCGACACGTCCAGCTGTGCAGCTTGTCATTATAAACGATCAGTAATCAATAGAACACAGATCAATAGAAACGTCAGCTCATGGACATGCTGCTGAACTCACACGTCCAATGAGATGTTTTCTTGGTTGAGTGAGTTTGTTTTTCACCGAACATTCAGCACACAAACTTTGCCAAATCGCTCCCACGAGCCAAAAGCCCCTCGTTGACGTGATGAGGTGGATAAACATGGCCGACAGTCCGACCTGACAAAGTCCCAGCAGCTTCTCGTGACCTCCGACCTCCCTGTGGACCGATCACTTTATTATCCACCACTGAAGCAGCCTTGTGTAGAGAAATTCCCCTGTTTCGTGTTTCTGAAAGTTTGTTTTGATATTGTTTTATATTCTTCAACTTTTGAGGATTTTGTTTTCGTGGTTTTGTCTTCAGTTCATCTGATCGTCACACTGACACTTTGTTTTTGATTTTAAATCGTTCAGTCTGCACCAAACTGCTTTATATTCTGCTGATTTCAACATTCGTCTTAATCACTTTGTATTTTATAATTCACTGTTTTATGAAGGAAATTGTGCTTTTATGTTTTGTCAAATATAAAAACTCTCAGAATATGAATCATTTTAATTATCCCGTCTGGATTTAACAGATTTTATGATTATTGATCTCAATAATTTGAAGGAATTTTTTGCTCAAGCATTGTTGAGTTTATAACGACCCAAAATTATGAATTTGTTCAAAGTTCAGGATCTCTCCTCACGAATGAAGGAATAAGGTCTGTAACTAAATATTAAATGTAGGATCATAAAGGGGTCATTGATGGGTTTTTTATTATATTTAGACCAACAGCACCAACATGTAGGGACCCTCAACCCCTCCTCACTGACCGCCTGCTCTTCACTTTGTGGTCATTTTGGGTCTTTTTAAATTGATCATGTTTAGGTGAAATATTCCTTTAATATTTTGGGTGTAATTTCCAGCCAGTCAGCCTCCACACACACACACACACAGTGGCTTTATCTTCCAGTCACATTCATTCATCTTTCAAGATGTTTTTAATTTTTATGCCCAGAAAATGAAGTGGACTGCAAGTTCAAGACAAATACAACAACCGTCATTTGTTCTTTGTGTGTTTTAATTTGTTCCAAATGTTCAAAGATGAAACTTTATTTGTTGTCACATTATTTTGACGAGTGCTCAAATGTTTCTACTTCCTGTTTTTTTCATTGTGTCCAAATTCAAAGTTCAGGAGACAAAAGTGCAAACTGACGTTAAAGTCATCAAGTTAAAAAACTTCACAGAAATGAAACCAAACCGGACAGGAACCGAACCACTGGACCGTCAGCAGAACGTGTCCAGCGTCCTGAAGGAAGTCTGTCCTGTTCAGTCCTTTATCAATAATTCCACTTTAACCAAACATATACATGTTATGATAGCCTGCATTTTACAATCATACAATATATTATTAATTAATCATTGAATACACTGGAAAACTAAATGAATAATGTTTCCTTATTCATTCAGACAGTCCAGAAATCTGCTTTTATATCAGCTGATTCACCTTCAGGACCAACTCAGTTCATGTGTGTGTTTCCAGGACACTGTGCCTGCAGGTAGATCAGCTCCAAACACCTGTAACAGATTACTGCATGAACCACAGAGAAGACTTCACTTTGTAATTGCTGCATTTTCATATCTGAGGTGATTGTTGTATTTCTGTCATTTAATAAAACAGATTTTGAAGAAATAGCAGTTTTCTGAATATATTGTATGAACCTCAGTGTTCAGTCGTTCAGTTCATCACTTCACACACTCGGACTGAAGTGATGTTCAGTGTTTGATCGTTTTTACGGTCTGATCCGTTTGTTAAATACCGGATGTGTTCAGCTTCTCCCTGTGTTCTGGGTCCGTCCTCTGTCCTCAGCCGCACTGTGACTTTACATCCAGCTCATTATAACTTTAACAACGCCACATAAACAAACAAGCTAAGTTTAGCATGTTAGCTTAGCGTCAGTCTTCCTGCGTGTACAAGCTAGCTTGTTTCTGTCAGGCTAAGCTAGCTTGTTTCTGTCAGGCTAAGCTAGCTTGTTTCTGTCAGGCTAAGCTAGCTTGCTTCTGTCAGGCTAAGCTAGCTTGTTTCTGTCAGGCTAAGCTAGCTTGTTTCTGTCAGGCTAAGCTAGCTTGTTTCTGTCAGGCTAAGCTAGCTTGTTTCTGTCAGGCTAAGCTAGCTTGTTTCTGTCAGGCTAAGCTAGCTTGCTTCTGTCAGGCTAAGCTAGCAGCGATGGCGGGAGAACGTTCACGAGGGAGATGAAGGTCAAACAACATGGCGCCAGAGAGGACGAGAGGAGGCAGGTCAGGTGAGTTAAACACCTGCAGCTTCTGTCTGATCACCTGCTGGTTCACCTGCTGGTTCACTACATTATCACTTATTAATTAAGTAATGAGTTAAGAGGAAGACATGTTTGTGCTGTTGGCAGTGGAGGTTGAGCCTTCATTCTTAAACAGCTAAAAAAACACTGTTAGATTGAATCACATCATTTTCATTTGGAGATAAATGATAGAAAATATAAAACATACAAAATGCTGTCAAATGCAAAAAGTCTTAAAGATGAAACTGAGTGAACAATAAGCTTTGTGATGTTTAAACTTGAGGTTCATCTTGTTAACTTTCAGATCAGCACATTTCATCAGGTGGAAATATTACAAACATGTTCAGAACTGAAGCTGTTCACTACAATGTTCTGACTGGTCCAAACGCCTCGGACCACACTGTCACATTAATCTGGAAACAATCATAAAGTAAAGTACATTTTAATTTAAAGTAAATTAAAGTGTCAGAAGTCAAATTGTCTTTCTAATCAAAGAGTCTCTCTCAGTATCAAATCCTGTCCAGACAGAAACGTTGTGATGAAAATACAAATTCAAATTTTCACTCAAGCTTTTAAGATGATATCATCATTTGCAATAAAAAAATCAAAGTAAATCAAGCTGAAGTGGACACAGACAGCTGGGCCTTGTGTTTCCACGGTGCAAAGACATCTGGATCCTTTCTGTTTTATTAGAGACGCAAATAACAACACAGAAAAAGATCCATATCCTTCCTTTTCCCTCATTTATCATGTATTTATTATTCCATATATAATATCCATATGTCTTATTTTAATACATACATTATTACATTGAGAAGTCAACATTTACTTGGTGATGATATGTTCGAATAGAGAACCTGCCGATGTGTCTGTCACCAGGTGGAGCACAGACAGATCCCAGGTCAGTGACAGTCACCAGTGGTCGGTATGAGACAGACGTGTTAGCGACGTTAGCTTCACTCAGTCTGTGTCCTCTGGACGTCACAGCTGCTCCATGAAGCCTGGAGGCTGAAACAGAAAGCAGAGGGAGGAGATGAAGGAGAGAAAGACCAGCAGAGCAGCGGGTGGTGCCGGGCGGGACGGGACGGCCTATAAATGATATTATGATAAACAAAATATATCTCAATATTTTGAGAAGCACAGTTCACACATGGGCTCAATCAGACGCTTGATGAGCAGGCTGGCTGGTGAAGTCCTGTTGACGTTCAGCTGGTTGTGTTCACACGTGCAGTTTGTCTGGGTACTTCCTGGTGTTTGTCACTGTTTCCTCCCACTGTGGGACCTGTATTGCCAGTTCTCTGCCAGTGGACACCTTAAATACAACCCTGTCATAGACCAGCGTTCATTTCTGGTGAAATCTGTTGCTAAAGAGCTGAAACATTGATGACATGAAGAGGAAATGATGACATCGTCTTTTCAGCTTTAGATAGAAATGTTCTGACGTCTTCCTCTGACAGGAGCAGCTTCCTGTTTCTGTGCAGCTTTATCTCCTCACAGGTCACAGACGGACTGTTAACGTGAGAGTTAATTCACGGTCTTTAATGGTGACCTGGTTTCACCAGAGGATCTGTCATCAAACATGAGTTCTGAGATAAAGAGGAAACCATCTGTTCTCAGCAGCGTCACCACTGAACACTCAGAATAAATCTAATAGAGACGTGAAGGTTAAATGTTAAAAGAGTTAGAAATGATGTTGCCTCACCTGCACTCTCACCTTCCTCGCCTCTCTGCTGCCGCTGCTGTCTTTGACACACGTCCTGTAGAGATGATCAGATTTATTTATGTTATAATAAATGTACCAACGAAACAGGAAGTCAGACGTATTTAGAGAAGCACTGACTGTTTCTACTGACTTTTAGCTCGTTATAAACTCACCTACCCCTCCTGCATATGCATACATGTATTCACTTCCTTTTTATTGGTTATCAACTTCACATTTACGTGTGTAAAAACACAGTGTGGACACCTGAGGTGTGAGACGCCGCAGAGCTGCAGCCTGCGTGAAGCCGGTGCAGCTCTGCAGATTGAAATGAGCCGCAATACAAGTTTTTATTTGTTTTTAAAATGTATTTAAAATATTTAAATTAATTTCAAATTCAAAAACTCGATGTTTTACAGACAGAATTCACCTGATGTTCACAGCTTCTTATCAGAGATGACAGTTTCTCTGACGAGGCTTCATGTTGACGAGGAAATGAACCTAATGTGACTGAATACAGAGTCTGAACCTGTGAGCATCATTTGTGATTAACTGGAGTTTGATTGAAATGTGAGAACCAGATTTTACCTGGAAGGCATCGCGCCAAAGTATTCAACCCAAAGGTGTCATATAGTGAAGCTGAGCAGTAATAAATGGGTCGGTACCGATACCTGAGGAGCTGCTTCAGAGAGAGAAGTAACACTCGGCCGCTGTTAGCAGACCAGCTGAGACCAGAACACATTAACTCTGCTTTGTTAATGTGTTTTAAATCTATGATTAAAGGAGCAGTCTGTAGTTTGGGTGAAGAAATGACTGAAAAAACAAACCGACCTTAAAGGACAAAACAGTTCATACTGTTTTACTGTGTTTATATGTGGCGGACCCTGCCACCTTTCCGGCTTCAAACAGTGTTCTGGGACCTTATTTTCCTCTGAGATCAGCTTGTTTATTCACTTACAGAATATAGTTTGTATTATTACTACAAGTTCTGAGTTTGAGTTGGTCCTGCAGAGCTACAGCGAGCTCCTGCAGAGGTTTAGTTAATGACATGAAGTGAGCGAGTGATAAATGTTGGAGGTCAGGAACAGAATAAAGTGAGGAAACCTTTGCTGTAGCTACATGTCATGTGCAGTGTGAGTGTTGTTAGTGGTACTGAGGCGTCAGAACCACAGCAGCGTCTAACTGGACCAAAGTGACACATGCAGGTACATTTCCAGAGCAGAGTTAGTTTGCTCACTGGTTCAACAGGCTGAGGTTCAGGAGCAACGTGTCCATGTTTGTTGGATCAGGAGGAGAAAGTGGAGGCTGCTGTCTGTTGTTGGTCTGTGTGACACTGTGACAGTTACCTTCTGAAGATGATGGACGCCACAGTGACGATGAGCACGGTGTGCAGAGCGAAGAGAACCACACGGACAACCAGCAGTTTGTCTACTGAAGGACGGCTCGGTTCTGTGAGACACCACACACACACACACACACACACACACACACACACACACACAAACACATTAACACTCTTCATCCTCGTTGGCAGGTTTGTCAGTTGTGATGAAAATACAGATGTTCAAACGTCTCTTTCTCTTCAGCACTGAGGTGATGATGAAGGAGACTGATGAAGATGATGTACATGATATATATGACGCGCTCCTGGTTTCCTTTACTATTGTAACCCTGTGTGATTGTTGCCTGATGCAGGAGGCAGGTATAAGAACCAGTCTCATGTCACCAGAGGGAACTGCTGGACAAACCTTCCTCTCCAGCCTCCACATGCAGGCTGTACGGCAGGGAGCGTGTCCCAGTGCTGCTCTTTAAACCACAGGTGTAGTTCCCAGAATCCTTTGCAGTCAGAGAGCTGAGCTGGAGGGCGGGGCCAGACTCTGAGAGGGCGTGGTCGTCTCTGAACCAGGTGACCTTCAGTTGGTGGATGGTGCAGTGTGCAGTGCAGAACAGAGTGACGCGTTCACCTGTCCTCACCTGTCCGTCGCCACTGGAGCTGCTTATCTTCATTGGAACGCCGTCTAAAATAAAATGTTGTGTTTAAAACTCAAAATCAACAATTAAAGTCAATAACTGACGTCTTTAGATTTTTTGTAGAGCAGAAATTATAAGTTGATCTGGTTAAACTTCAACCAGAAGCTGTCTCACTTATAGATGTTGAGATATTTTACTGTCTGAGTGAAAACTGTGACCTGGTGGTGGCGCTAGAGGAAAACTGAGGGATCACCGCAGTCAGCAGGATTCATCCTGAGTGACTGAACCACACATCATCTATTTTTAACTTGAAGGTCGTGAAGGTCAAACAGCAGCGCTCACCCGTTACCCGTCCTGTGGTTTTCTATTGGGCAGCCTCCGAAAACAAATGATTCTTAATATTATTGTCAAGTTTGTTTTCATATCATTGTCATTTGATGATCTTACCAGTGACAAAGACGCTCACTCCTGAATGTCCGGTCCAATGTCCTCTTACGTCATTAGCTTCCATCCTGAAGTGATAAGTATCATCATCATCCTTCTGTATATCTGTGATCTGTAAAGTGCAGTTTCCCTTCTTGTCTCCCAGATATTTGAAACGAGGGTCGTTGTCTGTTGAATTACTGTCGTACACAGACGGGGTGATGCCCTGACAAATTGGATGCCTCTGACACCAGCGGACTTTGACGATCTCTATCCAAACCTTTGTTCCACCATCACCGACAGACTCGACTGGTGTGAAGGTGCAGGGGAGAGTGACAGTCGATCCTTTAACAGCACAAACAGGATCTGGATAGTTCACTCTTTGACCCACAGCACCTGGAAGAACACAACACAGTGATGACAGTGATGAACAGTGAAGCACCTTGATGTGTAGCGATCACTCTGATGTGAGAGGAAATACAGACTGGCCTCGAGAGCTACAAGACAGAAGATGATGAAAACAGTCTCAGAGCTGCGGAGATGATTCTGGTTTGATGTGAAAAACCTTAAATGTGACAAAACTGTCAGTGAAGACATGTTTTGTTTTTAGGAATGTCTCCTACAGTAACACAGATAAAGTCCACGTCTTACCAGCCAACATGAACATGAAGGTCCAGAGAATCTTTTGGTCCCAGCCTGCCATCCTCACTTTTTAACACGGTTGATTTAATGTTTTTCTTGTTCGTACGTTCGCTCTAAATACAGCAGCGACGGTAAAAACCCTGACTGACCGACTGATGGGGCGTCAAACGTCTCTGTGGTTTCTGTTGGACTTCCCTTTTTTAACATTCTGTGAGAAACATTTCCTGACATGTTGACACCTTAGTTTCATCAGAAACAGTATCTGTGATGTGTGACTGACACAGAGAAATCATTCTGTGTTCTAGGTGAGAAGTGATTGTATCTGATGTTGTTGGTCATGTTAGCAGCACAGCTCAGGATGATCTGTAATACCTCTGGTGATCCTCCAACTGTTCATCTACGCCGTCATCATGTCAACCGTTTAACGTGTCCAATACTCTGGATTAGGGCGCGTACACGAATAACCTGACAATTAATCGATAAATCGTCTAAAAAATGTCAAGAAGTGAAAAATTCTCATCACAGTTTTCCAAAGTGTCGTCATCCACCTGCTTCTTCTGTCCAACCAACAGTCCAAAGCCCAAAGACGTCAGAAAGGATAAAGACAAACATCAAATCTTCACATGTATGTGTGTGTGAGAGAGAGACTCTTCTCATCTCTCTGAACTGGACCTTGATTGAAACAAGAAGTGGACCCTGAATACAAACTGTTGTGTTGTTTGGGTGGAAAGTTCCTCCACCTGTCAGAGTGAGAGCCTGCACACGTTCACCTGGTCCTCAGGTGAGACAGAGTCACTGCTGTAGACGTCACACTGAACACTGACCACCACCGTCTGTGTTTCAGAGATCATCTCGTCCAATCAGAGGGCTTCACGGCTCGCTGACGGGCTCCTGAGTCGTGGTGGAGGACACCTGGTTCCACCCAGACGCACAGAGGAGGACGGATAAGAGGAGGAAGAGGAGGGTGGAGGGATGAAGGTGTACTGTTCTGCTGGACCTCCTCACGGTGACTCAGCAGGTCTGCAGGTTTATAAAGAGGCAGCGATGCTCAGTGTGTCACCACAGAGACGATGGCCTGGCTGCTCCACATCGCCTGCATCCTGGTCTGCTGCCCACAGCTGCTGCAGGGCAAAGCTTCAGGTAGACTCACCTGGACCTACCTACCTGTCTGTCTGTCTGTGTCTCTGTCTGTCTGTCTGTCTGTCTGTGTCTGTCTGTGTCTCTGTCTGTCTGTCTGTGTGTCTGTCTGTCTGTGTCTCTGTCTGTCTGTGTCTGTGTCTGTGTCTGTCTGTGTCTCTGTCTGTCTGTGTCTCTGTCTGTCTGTGTCTGTGTCTGTGTCTGTCTGTGTCTCTGTCTGTCTGTGTCTCTGTTGTTGATGTCACAGCTGTTTCTGTCTTTCTTCAGTTCTCTGTAACTTCATTTAAAGTCCAGTTATCATCTTATTATCAACAAACCTCTCGTACAGACTCAAACGTTGAAAAGTCTGAACCAGTAACTTCCTCAAACAGCTGCTCGCTGTAGTTTGCATTAAATAAACAGGAGGGACTACTTTCAGTGGTGGATTAATCCACATCTGGCGCTCCAGTGAGTATTTGGGGCAGCAGGACAGTTTGTGGGACAGATTTAAAATACCAACACGACAGCTGACGGCTCTGTCAGTTTGTAAAAGTTTGTGTTGTTGTTGTGTTGCTCTGTTTAATGACGCAGCACAGAAAATGTTCAAATCAGCAGCTTCACTGACGAGTTAACCATCAGGCCCAGCTGATGATGTCACTGTTTGCTGATGATGTCACTGTTTGCTGATGATGTCACTGTATTTGGTTGTTGTCCAGAGTACCAGCTGGAGTCAGAGAGCCTGAGCCAATGTGAGTTGCTAAGGGGCGTGGCTGTTGCCAAGCAACAAGGAGACGTCCCTCACTGTGTGGAGGACGGCAGGTTCAGGTATGAGCAGCCACACACAGACATCAGGAAATGATTCAAGTCAAGGAGAGAACTGAGTGTGTGTGTGTGTGTGTGTGTGTGCGTGTGTGTGTGTGTGTGTGTGTAGACCTGTCCAGTGCAGTGGGCGGGGTCAGGAGTGTTGGTGTGTTGATGCTGAAGGTCGGGAGGTCGTCGGGACTCGAAGCAACAGCTCCGCTCCTCACTGTGAGAAACACGATGTCACATGACTGATGATGTCACAGATCAAGTTACATATACCAGCTGTTTCTTTACGTTTTGTTTCTGCTCTCTGTCTACCTGCCTGTCTCTCTGCCTGTCTGTCTCTACCTGTCTGTCTCTGCCTGTCTGTGTCTACCTGTCTGTCTCTACCTGTCTGTCTCTGCCTGTCTGTGTCTACCTGTCTGTCTCTCTACCTGTCTGTCTCTACCTGTCTCGCTCTCTGTCTACCTGTCTGTCTCTCTACCTGTCTGTCTCTCTACCTGTCTGTCTCTCTACCTGTCTCTCTCTCTGTCTGTCTGTCTGTCTGTATCTGTCTGTCTCTCTACCTGCCTGTCTCTCTACCTGTCTGTCTCTCTGCCTGTCTGTCTCTCTACCTGCCTGTCTCTCTGCCTGTCTGTGTCTACCTGTCTGTCTGTACCTGTCTCGCTCTCTGCCTGTCTCGCTCTCTACCTGTCTGTCTCTCTGCCTGTCTGTCTCTCTACCTGCCTGTCTCTCTACCTGCCTGTCTCTCTGCCTGTCTGTCTCTACCTGTCTGTCTCTCTGCCTGTCTGTCTCTACCTGTCTGTCTCTCTACCTGTCTGTCTCTACCTGTCTGTCTCTCTGCCTGTCTGTCTCTACCTGTCTGTCTCGCTCTCTACCTGTCTGTCTCTACCTGTCTGTCTCGCTCTCTACCTGTCTGTCTCTCTGCCTGTCTGTCTCTACCTGTCTGTCTCTCTGCCTGTCTGTCTCTCTACCTGTCTGTCTGCACAGGTGCGTCTCCCTGCCAGCTGCAGTCTGTCCTGCAGTGTTCTCCTTCAGGCCTCTTTGAGTCAGTTCAGTGTGACTCCAGCAGGGGGCAGTGTTGGTGTGTGGACCAGGACGGCATGGAGCTCTACGGGACCAGACAGACCGGGACGCCCCCACGCTGTACGTACAAATCCTGCTGATACTCACACTACCTCCAACTGTACGTACAAGTACTGCTGATACTCACACTACCTCCAACTGTACGTACAAATACTGCTGATACTCACACTACCTCCAACTGTACGTACAAATACTGCTGATACTCGCACTACCTCCAACTGTACGTAGAAATACTGCTGATACTGTGTCTGACGTGTTGACCTTTGACCTGCAGGTCCGGGCAGGTGTGCGGTGAGGTCGAGGCGTCTCCTCCACGGCTCCGCCTCTCACTCTCCTCCTCAGTGTGATGAAGACGGCAGCTTCCTCCCGGTTCAGTGTCGATTCATCAACATGACGGACAGAAGAGAGCTGGACCTGCTGCACGCCTTCAACAGGTGACACACCTGTCTGTCTGTCTGTCTGTCTGTCTGTCTGTGTATCTGTGTATCTGTGTGTATATATTTGTGTATTTGTGTATTCCAGTGTGTGTGCATCATGTATGTTTGTGTTGTTTCAGGTTCCCAGAAGCCTTTGAGATGTTCAGCAGTTTCAGGAAGTTTTTCCCGATGGTTTCCTCGTACTGCTTCTGTTCAGACAGCCGAGGCAGAGAGCTGGAGAACACAGGTACACACACACACACACACACGCACACACACACACACACACACACTGAGTTGTCAGGTTTTGAGCTTAGTGTTTAGACAACAACTGCGAGAGCTGCAACAATTAGTCAGTAAGTTAGTTGATGAATAAAAGATGATTTTGATGATTGATTTGATCGTTTAATCGTCAGTTTTCATACAAAAGTGTAATTAAATTGTTACAGCTTCTTAAATATGTGAATCTGCTCCTGTTCCCTCTCCAACACTGTCAGTAATGAGACATCCTGTAGTTACCCGGTGATGTCACCCTTGTTTACACCAACAAAATCAAGAAAATAATTATTAGTTGTTGTCCTAAACTCTGATACGTCATTATTGATACAGCCAAGACATCGAAACATTCAATGTAAAATTCACCTTTCTGAAGAAAAATTAACTCTAAAATTGAGTTTTAACCCTCAAAAAGCTTTTTGATAAACTGATCAGGTCCATCGCTGAAATATGTCCTCACAAAGACAGAAGAACTACAAACAGTCAGTCACATGCTGGTTTGGTGATGGTGGTGGTGATGATGATGATGATGATGATGATGATGATGATGATGATGATGATGAAGGTGTGGACTTCCTGTCCAGGTGTGGAGCTCCTCCTGTCTGAGGTGTACGACTCGGCGTTCTCTGGTCTTCGCTCCGGTCGCTCCGTCTCTCAGACAAACATCTACAGAGTCCTGCAGAGGAGGATGCTGGGAGTCCGCCTCGCCCTCACCGGACACTTCAGATGTAAACTCAACTTTTAAACTGCTTCACACTGCTTTTAATGGACCAGAACACTGTTTAAGCTGGTAACAGTCACACTAAACTGGTTTGGACCGGTTTAAACAGAAATCCTCTCACCCTGCTGTCTCAGGTCCGTCTCCCTGTGAGGAGGAGCGACGGGCAGCGATGGAGGCGTCGTCTGTCTTCGTCCCGTCCTGTGACAGCAGAGGATCCTTCACCTCCAGACAGTGTCAGCAGGGGGGGCAGTGCTGGTGTGTCGACCCCACAGGGAGGGAGCTTCCTGGGACACGACAGCACGGAGACTCCCTGGTCTGCAGTGAGTGAGAATGAAGAAGCAGACGCTCGACTATTGTTTTATGTCCCTCAGTCCTACAGAGTTCTTCTAAAAGAGATATGTGACCTCCTCCTCCTCCTCCTCCTCTCCTCTCCTCCTCTCCTCTCCTCTCCTCTCCTCTCCTCTCCTCTCCTCTCCTCTCCTCTCCTCTCCTCTCCCCTCCTCCTCCTCCTCCTCCTCCTCCTCTCCTCTCCTCTCCTCTCCTCTCCTCTCCTCTCCTCTCCTCTCCTCTCCTCTCCTCTCCTCACCTCCTCCTCCTCCTCCTGTCTCCTTCTCCTTCTCCTCTCCTCAGGTTCAGGTCTTGACTGTCTCTCTCAGCGTCGTCTGGCTCTGTCCCGGCTCTTCTCTGGTCCTATTGATCCTCCTTTCCGGGCCTCCTCTGGTGGATCTCCGGCCTCCTGCCTCCCCCTCCTCCGGCCTCTCAGGGAGCTCTTGCCAGTGGAAGCAGATCCGACCTCCCTCCTGGTTCACCTGGTCGAAGTCCTCCACGGTCTCTTCCCCTCGGTGGGCGGAGCTCTGGAGGCTCTGGCTCGCTCCTCCCCTCCTCGCCTTCAGGAAAACCTGTTCGGAGGGAAGTTCCTGAAGAACGCCGCCTCCTTTAACTTCAGCGGGGTGGTGGGAACTCAAGGAGCTCTCGGTTTGGACCGGCTCTCCTCTCAGAGCGTCAGCCTGCAGAAGAACCAGGATCTGGTCCAGTCTGTCAGCAGAGCTCTGGAGGACCCGGCCTTCCTCTCTGCCCTCCAACACACACTGAGGGGACTGAGCAGCTCTCAGTCTCTGGACCAGGTAAACACAGAAACAGGAAGTAGACTTCAAAGTAAAAGTTTAGTCAGGTTAGTTCTCATCATCACCTGCTGTTAAACATCAGTCCAACATGAGTCTGATATAAAGTCAGGCTCAGCCATCATCTCCTCCTGATGATATAAAGTCAGGCTCAGTCATCATCTCCTCCTGATGATATAAAGTCAGGCTCAGCCATCATCTCCTCCTGATGTTATAAAGTCAGGCTCAGTCATCATCTCCTCCTGATGATATAAAGTCAGGCTCAGCCATCATCTCCTCCTGATTATATAAAGTCAGGCTCAGTCATCATCTCCACCTGATGATATAAAGTCAGGCTCAGTCATCATCTCCTCCTGATGATATAAAGTCAGGCTCAGCCATCATCTCCTCCTGATGATATAAAGTCAGGCTCAGCCATCATCTCCTCCTGATGATATAAAGTCAGGCTCAGTCATCATCTCCTCCTGATGATATAAAGTCAGGCTCAGCCATCATCTCCTCCTGATGATATAAAGTCAGGCTCAGCCATCATCTCCTCCTGATGATATAAAGTCAGGCTCAGTCATCATCTCCTCCTGATGATATAAAGTCAGGCTCAGTCATCATCTCCTCCTGATGATATAAAGTCAGGCTCAGCCATCATCTCCTCCTGATGATATAAAGTCAGGTGAAGTCTCGTAGTCCACAGAACATTTCTGGAGCTTCACAGTAAAACAGAGTTGCAGCGTTCTGCTGAACAGCTGAAGCAGCTGGAGATGATTTGAACATTAGATGTCTCCATGCAGCTCGTCTGCAGGAGCATTAGATAAATATTACCTTGTCTGTGAATATTTGTGCACGAGTCACGTCAGATTGTTTTACAATAAACTCCCATGATCCCACACTACGTAGTCTTTTGTTTTGATTGAGCGCCCCCTAGTGGCAGAAATGACGTACTGTGCTGTTGTTTTCCAGGTTTTGACTCCTCTGCTGCGATCCTGCTCTGGAGACCAGGAGGACGACGCAGCAGCCATCTTTGTCCCGAGCTGCACGTCCAGCGGTGGTTTCCAGGAGGTTCAGTGTCGGGGCGAAGAGTGCTGGTGTGTCGATCCTCGAGGTCAGGAGGTGTCGGGGTCTCGTACCGCCGGTCGTCGGCCTCATTGTCCGTCCCGCTGTGAGAGACGGCGAGCGATGGCTCTGAAAGTGAAAGGAAACATGGCGGCCGGCGCTGAAATCCACATCCCAGCATGCTCTGAGGACGGAGACTTCCTGCCGCTGCAGTGTGTCGGAGCACGCTGCTTCTGTGTGGATGATGAGGGGAAAACGATGACTGCTGGGTCAGCAGGGGGCGCTGTCACCTGTAAGATGTCACACAAACAGACAGATTTAAGAAACTACCCGAAGGAGCTGCAGGGAACTAAAGTTTGAGTTTATTTTTATTTATAAAGCACTTTGAAAAACAGCTGCAGCTGAACAAAGTGCTGCCCAGAGTCCAGCGGTCACAATATCTGATTTACACTCCACGATTATCGTCGCCACACAAAGACAAAGATGTGATTGTATATCTGTCTATGCTAGAAATTAAATCTGTCTTTAACTTTGTTTTACTGTGTTTTGTCAAATTAATTACAAGTGTAGGGAGGTGGAGTCTGTCACTTCGTTAAATTACTATCAACTATCAATAACGAGAGAAAAGACAATCGTGAAGTCATAAACAGAAGATGCACACGGCCGAGCTGAGTTTAACACAGAACAAGAAAAAACACAATGCTTTTTTCTTTCACTGCAGTGTTGATGTTCTGTGTGTCTGTTGTGTTTCAGTGTTGATGTTGTGTGTCTGTTGTGTTTCAGTGTTGATGTTGTGTGTCTGTTGTGTTTCAGGTCCGGGGAGAACGACTCAGAAGCTTCCTTCCTCTGCAGGTCAGATATTTAATTACTTCCACATTCACTGCTCAGAAACATAAAGATGTAATTTAGATACTACGTTCAGGACGAATCCACGTCTGCTGCCTAGACGTCTCTAAGAAGTTTGTATATGTCACAGATTTATGTGATTCTTTCCTTTCTGTTGTCTTTCCTGAATAAATCATTAAATCAAAGAGTGACGATGCAGCTGAGCCAGAGAAGTTACAGTTATTTGTACGTTTGTTATCAAATGTTTAATAAGAAGGAAGATGTGATTTATATTTCAAACACTAAGAGTCTCAACATCTTTTATTTCGATGAGGTTTCCTTCAAAAATATGAGAAAGAGGTGTTTTACTTTGATATTTGAGCTTTGTGACTGTGAAAGTTTAGACTTTTAGTAATAATTAGATGTATAATGAAGAGTGAAATATGACACCAGGAACAAATAACCAGGAAGCAGCGGGACAGTTTCCACCTGTAGATTTGAGGCTTTAGGCACAAACTGGTTGAACCAGGCTGACTTCTAATGAACTGACGACATGTTGAGCTGTAAAATAAACCAATAAAGAATAAAAACAAGAAAATATTGAATCTTTTGAGCTTCATGTTCCTCTTTAATCAGCACTTATCAGCACTGCATGCTAACCTGTTAGCGACACTAACCAGAAGCTAACTTACAGGTCGGTGCTCGGAGGCGCTGGCTGAGGTCACCGAGTTCAGACAGGAAGTGAAGAGCGTCATCACTCTCTCTAACTCCTCCCACCTTCCTCTGGGATATGGATTCCTATTGGCTGAAGGTCTGCGTCTCACCCCGGAGGAGCTCCAGATCAGCCAATCAGAGGAGGCGCTGCAGATCTCTGATAGGCTGCTGAGCCGCTCCAGAGCTGCTCTGCGATTGGCTGCTTTCTCCAGTGAGTCACAGTTTGATGTAGATTCTGTGTTTTTAAAGTCGTGGAGGTAAATTTCCACATGATTTAGTTTGACGGCTTTACATTTTGTTTCTTTATATTCCAGATTGATCTCTTTTGATCTGACCCTGTTTGGAGCCACGTTTGTCCTGTTTTTAAAACTTTACTTTACCTCCGCTTGGTATCATATCATCAAAGTTCAAGTTTAGCTCGTAATTAATCAGCCAGGCTGAAACTAAATATTACAGGAAAGACACAAGTTATTTTAAATTACATTTCAAGTGTTTTGGCTCAAAACTCTGCAGTATTTTGATGCTGTTATTTTTTAATTTAACTTTTTATATTTTTTTAAATCTATCATCATATCTGAGCTTCCTCCTGGTACCACTAGAGGGAGCCAGCGTGCCACCAGAGGAACTGTACCACAGTTTGAGCCCAGTGGAATTAGTCCATTCATCATTGCAGCTCCAGAGCAGCAGTCCTGATGAATAATCATTCGTCTTCATCAACATCCGACGTCAGTGTTTCCTGTTTGTGATGTCACACTGACAGGAAGTGTGATGTCGTTGTTTTTCAGCTGTCCAGATGTTTCTGCCTCCTCAGCGTCGTTCATACGAGCCGTTCACTCCACAGTGTGACGCTGACGGACACTGGCTGCACACACAGTGTTACCACAGCACAGGTCTCACACACACACACACACACACACACACACACACACACACACACACACACACACATTTTATATAAATTGTTGATTGGTGTGTTTTCTGAAGTGAGGAGTCTTCATCAGTCTGTGTGTGTGTCAGGTCAGTGTTGGTGTGTTGATGAAGATGGAGAGTACATCCCTGACTCACTGACCAGCCGCTCACTCCAGCTGCCCAAATGTGAGACAACACACACACAACACGCAACACACACACACACACACACACACACACAGGAACAAATAAGTCAGAATCAGTCAGAGACAGAGTTTCACACAGTTTATAAAGTGTCTCCAACTCAACAACTCACTAAACTGACACATTTGTTAAGGGAGTCTGGGGACAAAGAAGGAGCCTATACTGGTTACTGTTTAGTGTATAGTGTAAATGTTTAGCATCAATAAAATGTTTCTTCTTTCATAAGTTGTGTGTGTCTGTGTGTGTGTGCGTGCGTGCGTGCGTGCGTGCGTGCGTGTGTGCGTGTTCCCCTGCAGGTCTGACTCGCTGTCAGAGAGCTCAGGCTCACTCGCTGCTCTCTGGTTGGATGAAAGGATCTGACCTCACCACCGCTTCACCTTACAAACCGAAGTGTGAGGAGGTGGGAACACAAACACGTTGTCTGACCATTTATTATTTACTTTTATTGATTGATTGATTGATTGATTGATTGATTGTAGGAAACACAGGTCGACTGTTTCTTTTTATCTGCTTATATTCATTTTGTACATAAAGCGTTTGTGTGTACTTGTTTTTCAGGACGGTCGTTTCTCAGTGCTGCAGACAGGAGGCGCTGCAGGCTGGTGTGTGAACCCTCTGACTGGAGAGACGATACAGACAGCAACACCGAGCCCTGCAGGACAGCTGACATGTAAACACACACACACACACACACACACACACACACACACGCTGCTGTCGGTGATGTGTTCACTGTCACACTTCAGTCTGTAAACTGTTAAACTGTGTGTGATGCGTTCAGGTCCCAGCTGGTGTGAGCTGCAGGGTTCCCAGTGTCGCCCCGACGGCTCCTTCCTCCCACTGCAGTGTGATGTCACTTCCTGTTGGTGCGTCTCTGAGGACGGGCAGGAAGTGGGCGGGACCCGAACACCTCGACAGACGGGACAGACACCGTCATGTGACCGTGAGTGAAAGCTTCCTCCTCTGTGAGCTTCAGTGCCTGATTGATTTATTTTGAAAACCGTCAGTCTAACAGGAAGCAGTTTGTGAGCGTAACCACAGCAGCATCTAGTGGTCATTAGAGGAACTGCAGTGAGACGCTCATCAGCTGCTGATTGGTTTTTCTCCTCTTCAGGTCCTCTCTGTCCCGCATCCGCCGTTACCCATGGTGCACTGGTGTGCCGCCCTGCAGCTGATGGTCGTCAGAGCTGTGATCTCATCTGTCACCATGGTTACCAGAACTCACTTCCTGTCAGGAGCTTCCTGTGCGAGACTGAGAGTCTGCGATGGGTCGGAGACAGCAGACTGCTGAGTGGAGCCTGTCAGAGTAAGAGATCGGATACTGTTATAAATCCTCCAACACAGGCAGGTCCTCAAATCCAACATCAAATAATCTGACGTATGAAGTTAATGTTACTTTAATCAGGCTTCATTAACTTCACTTGCTTTTCTGTTTGTGATAAAAAAAACTCAATATCAAATCAATAATCACTAATACAAACGTGCAGCCCAGAGTCCACAACAAGTTAAACTCTTCAAGTGAAAGGCGTTAGCTTGTCATGACAGAGCCTCACGTCAAACCAACAAACTAAATATATCAGAAAACAGGTTTTTAAAATTAACAAAACAATGTTTTTATTTTTAGCTTCATAAGCTGCTAATGTTGGTTAATCCTGCACTGTGTGTGTGTGTGTGTGTGTGTGTGTGTGTGTGTGTGTGTGTGTGTGTGTGTGTGTGTGTGCAGTCCCTCAGCCTCTACAGTCGCTGTCGTCCTCTCAGCTCTGGTCGTTGTCGTCGTCCTGCTCTCAGATCAGCAGTTTACAGTCTCTGTTGTTCAACAAGATGACCAGCAGGGGGCTCTGCTCCGCACAGGTGAACTGACCTGTTCTACACCTTCACCTTCTACCTGATACTAAATACTGTGTGACCCCCAGTAACTTTGCTGGAACTGGAGCTTGAATTTGACATTTCACAAACCGGTTCAGTATAAAATCTTAACAGGTTAAAATTAAAATGAAATGTTAAAATAACTGAAACTGTTTTCATGTGTGTGTAGCTTCCCTCATCAGGTCGCTCGGTGTCGCTGTGTGACGACTCATCGGTGCGTCTGCAGTGTGTCGGAGACGACATGCTGAAGTTGACGGTCACACTGACTGCTCACCTGTCTGACCTCCCGACCTCTGACCTCCCCGACCTGTACGACATTGGTAAGCAGAGGCAGACAGGTTCAGACAAATAACACTGACTGACACTTCCCACCAGACTCCATTCAAAAAACTATGTTTTTCTGACTGTCACCAAACCAAAACTGGACATATTTAAGACTTCTTTAGTCTGTGAGGTGTTTGGCACAGCTAGAAAACTGTTAGCAGAGAAAAATATATATGTTTCTGTATATTTTTAAGGTCAATTATGAGATTATTTTACTGCTTTATTCCTCTAAAATTGTTAGTCGGACAGATTGGAGGTCAGACGTGGATGACGTGTCACCTGTAGACAAAAAACTTCTTTTGTTAAATAAATATGATCAAATTTTTTTTCGAGATTTTTTTTAATTAACTCTTAAAGGGAACTTGTGTTTGCTCAGTTGTTGGGTTTTGTTCTGATCTGGACTTGTTTTATCAGGTCTGTTTCTGAATGAGTCCAGACTTCTTGGGGGAGTTCAGGGACTTCTGGGAAATATCCGCTCCATGCTTAAATCAGAACCCGACCTGGTTTCCTTGACAACACCCAGCTTTGGATGTTCCCGTGGTTTCCACCTGGACAGTGAGGGTGACGGTTGCGGTGAGTCGGGTTCTGTTCGTTCAGTGTCGGTCCTGTCGAGTCTGCTGACAGACTGGTTCAGTGTCTCTGTCTCTGTCTTCACAGTCGTTTGTCCTGCTGGGAGTTTCTCCAGGGAGGAGGCGTGTCTTCTATGTCCTCAGGGAACCTATCAGGATGAAGAGGGGCGGGACTTCTGCAACCAGTGTCCCAGAGGCTCCTCCCCTGCTGGAGCGTCATCAGTCAATCAATGTGAGTCAGTTTGACGTCTCACTGAGGTCAAAGCACCAAAACACAGCGACTCCATCAATAAACTGAACGACTCACAGCTTCTGGTTTGTCTGTGTTTCAGGTGTGACCAGGTGTCAGAGGCGGGGCCTGCGCTGTTCAGAGCAAGGCGACTTCCTGCCAGCACAGCCTGACTTCCTGTCCGGCAGGTGGAGGTGTGTCAGCAGTGAGGGGGCGGAGCTTGACTGGACCAACAGTGACAAGCCTCTGACTGATGACGAGTGTTCAGGTGAAGACTCAGCAGCCAATCAGAGAGCAGCATTTCTATCAGTTTAGATTGATTTGTAACGTGTGTGTGTGTGTGTGTGTGTGTGTGTGTGTGTGTGTGTGTGTGTGTGTGTGTGTGTTGCAGTTCTCGGCAGGTTTCAGGCTGTTCCTGGATCAGATGTGATCGTCGATGCTGAAGACGCTGAAGTCCTGAAAACGATGAGCTCTGACCTCACAGCCTGTGTCCAAGGTAACAAACACAAATGAAAGTATTTCATTTCTATTATTAGTTATTAGAAGTTCACTTGTCACGTTCACACAGAGCTTTTGTGATGAAATTAAACATGATGAGCTGCGAAAACACTAGTGTGATTAAGAATTAAACATATAGGATCAAAATCTGAAAACAATCTGCAGTGATTTGATGATTAATGTGATTTAGATCGAGATTACAAACAGCGGTTTGGTCCTTTAAAGGTCAGAGGTCACAGTGTGTTTGTGTGTTTCCTCTCTCTCTCTCAGCGTGTGCAGCGGAGCCGACCTGCCACCATGTGGCGCTGTTCAACAGACCGACTCAGTGTGAACTGTACAGCACACACACACTGAACACACACTGCAACACCTCGCAGCAGGTACACACACCACACACACACACACACACACACACACACACACACACACACCACACACACACACACCACACACACACACACACACACACACACAAACAAAACGAGTTTTTCAGTTGGCTGAGAAGTAAAAGTTGTTGCATTGACGAAATCAAAGATGCATAAATAAAGATGAAGAGAACTGACGGAGAGAATCAACTACAACTCCCAGGGTGCATTTCACTAACAAACAGCCAATCAGAGAGCTTCACAGACTGACGCGTTCACTCTGATCCCAGATCAGTTCATGATCAATTCAGGTAGCCATGACGATGGACCTCTTAGTGACTTAGGCACCGTAGCAACAGCCACTGAGGCTCATGGGTAGTGTAGTATTTAGAACACTTCACCAAACTGACAGAAAAAAATAACTGATTCTCTGTAAAAAAAATAAATAAATAAAAAGAGTGAACTAAATTAGGTTAATTTCTTTGATAAAAACTAAACTAAAACTATTAATCACTTCTTAAATTAATTAAAACTCAACTGAAATAAAAAGCAAACTGAAAAACCAAATTAAAATAAAAACTAATGAAATTTAAAAACTATAATAACCCTGACACACACTCAGTCCGCTCTTCATTGTTTGAGTTGCTCTGTGAGTGGCAATAAATGTAGTTATTTTTGAAAGTAATTCTGGGACTTTATTTTTCCTTCCTGTTTCGTACTTCGTGTAGGTCTTAAATTTAGTTCAAAAAGGTCTTAAAAAGTCTTAAATTTGACTTGTTCAAACCTGCAGAAACCCTGAATTAGTATAATCATTTCTATATGAAATAATGAAAACTGATCAGAACATGAACATATATTAAGAATTAATCATTAATGTTTGTATGTTGACAAACGTTTATGAGAACAGCTTCTCACACGTCACCGCTGAGTTCAGCAGTTATTTTATAATAATTATCTCATGTGTCATTAATGATCCATGAGTTTATATTTAATGGAGTATGTTATTATAATTATTTATAATTATTAGTTAGGGTCTTCATCTTTGTTAATTTGTTTGTAGTCATAACTGTTGATTCTTTACTTTCAGACCAGTGGGTTTCTGGGTAATCCTCAGGCTGAGCATTTTGATTGGCTGAGCTGCTCTCTGAGAGTGAGGGGCGGAGCTTCAGATCTACTGGTCATCAGGAAGAAAGGTACGATAACTATGGCAACCACATGAGTGACATTAAGAAGATGACAAACACATTCACACTCATCACAGTTCAGTCCAACAGGTGTGTTCAGTCAGGTGTGTGTGTGTGTGTGTGTGTGTGTGTGTGTGTTTCAGGGGCGGAGTCTTCCTCGCGGCAGCAGCAGAGTTTTGTGAGGATGAGGATGATGAAGGCGGTCTCAGGTGTGTTCAGGACTCAGGTGTTCTCCTCCACACGGACATCGCTCTCTGATGCTCATCGTTTCTGTCAGGACGGCTGCAGCCGCGACACCTGCTGTGACGGATTCATCCTCAACCAGAACAGCCTGAACGGAGGTCAGTTACCATGGAGACAGTGAGCGAGTGTGAATAATTGATTTGATGAACAGGTGAATCAGTGAAAGATTGATTAAGACGTCAGAGGCGGAGCTCTGCATCTCACCCCTCCTCCTCCTCCAGGTTCTCTGCTCTGTGGTTGGCTGAGAGCTCCGTCAGTCTTGATGTGTGGTGACCAGGACTGGGATGTGACTGGACAGGGAACAGCCAATCGTATCTGTGGGGCGGGGCTAACCTACAACGAGCAGCAAAAGAGCTTCGTGTTCGACTTTGGAGGACAAAAGTTCACCATCAGTAAGAAATCAAACTGGACAGTCGTTAAAATAAAGTCAGGGAGGAGCCAACATCTACTTCCTGTGGGTGATTTGTTGTTGTTGTTGTTGTTGTTGATGATGTTGTCTCACGTTTGTTTGTTTTGTCCAGCTGATGCCGCTCTGCCAGCTGACAGCAAGAACAAGAAGGACTACCAGGCCTCCATCATCAGCTTCCAGGCCGTCTACCTGAACACAGGTACCTGCACACACCTCGTTCATCCTTTATCGTCAGCAGGTTTGGATAAATGCAGACACAGGTGAGAAGGTGGATGTGGGAGTCAGCTGACTGGGACAGGTGGGAAAGTCTGAGGACACCTGGTGGACAGGTGGAGAATGACAATGACTGCACAGCTTGCAAGATGCATCATGCAGGGACCAGACAGCAGAGTGAAGATGGTGATGATTCATAGTGTTTGTTGTGTCCTGACTGTTGTTGTTGATGTTGTTTGTCAGATGCTGAGTCAGCGGCTGGTGGTTCTACCTCCTCTTCCTGTGCAGCAGCAGAACTCAGTCCTCCTCTGGACGGTTCGTATCATCTCTGAACTGGTTTCAGCTTCTGACAGCAAATTAAAATTTAAAGTAGATTTTCAAAAGATAAAACATGTTTTCAGCAGAAGAGATAAACGTCCAGTTATCAGCATCTCCAAGTCTCTCATCAACTTTAAATATCGACGTGTTGCACATTTTCTTTTCCAAAACTGTTGAAATGAAGATTTATGTGAAGTTAAGAGTCTCAGTAAAGATTAATGACGAATTATGAACATAATCTTGAAAAACACTGTTACAAAGAGACCGGGACAAAAACTGACTGAGCTCACAGCGGCTTCATCACTGATTAATAACAGCAGCGAATTCAAACAATAAAACTTTACTCAAACTAAACAGGTAACGTCCGTCTACCTGTACCTGTACTGAGCGACTTCACAGGGTCAACTCCCAGAATGTGCATCATTTACAACAGTCCTCATCTGTAACGTGACCGAAGCTGTCAGATAAATGTAGTCGAGGCAAAGAGACGAGAAGAAAACGTGTGTGTGTGTGTGTGTTCAGTGTCAGTGCAGCAGCAGTTTGAGTCTCTGTCTGAAGACGACGTCCTCGTGGATCCTCAGAGGAAACTCCTCTCTCTCTCCTTCTGGCTCCACAAGAAGAACTACAACTCCCAGCAGGCACTGCTCTGGTGTCTCTCACGTACGTCTCACACTGATATACAGAGAGTGTGTGAACTGGTGTGTGTTGTGATCCCAGATGTTCTGAAGTGTGTGTGTGTGTGTGTGTGTGTGTGTGTGTGTGTGTGTGTGTGTGTGTGTGTGTTTCAGGCTGTGACGAGGAGTCGCTCTGCTCCGTGGCTGACCTCAGAGACGCTGACTCAGCAGGTTTCTTCAGCTGCTCGCTGTTTCCCGACACCAGAGTTTGTGGAGCGTACGACAAACCTCTGAGACGACCCTGTCGCCCCCTGCTGGACAGAACACCCAGCAACACCCACAGCAAGAAGGGTCAGGAGGGATTTTCATTGACTATGAGCGTGTGTTAATCAATCATCACATATTAAATGTTGGTGTGACACCTCTGACCGCTCTGTTGATCTCAGTGAGTCTGTCCGGACCAGTGAAGAGTTTCTACGAGAGAGTTTCCTTCCAGAAGATGGTTTCTTACTCCGTACGCAGCCGAGTCAGTCTGGGAGAAAACACACCGCTGTCTGAGGGGTAACACACACACACACACACACACACACACACACACACACACACACACACACACACACACACACACCTGATGTCACATAAAAATTCTGTATCTCCAAAATGAAGCAGAGGAACATTACTACATTAACTTGTGTAAAATTTTGATATTCAAGCTTTTCATTTAATTCTTCTCCTCTGCTACAGTTCAGAGGTGAATATTGTTCTTTTACTGCTCCACACATCCTGCAGCGACGTGTGTGAATGAGTCCTAACAGTCGACAGTGATTATCAATACCACTTTAATACATGAATAAAGTTTCTGCTTTGTTTTGTTCTCAGAGACGAGACATTAATAAATACTCCAGAAAGTCTGTAAGAAATATTCATAAACTCACCGTGTGTGTGTGTGTGTGTGGTCAGGTTCAGGGAGTGTGAGCGGCGCTGTGATGAGGATCCTTGTTGCCGTGGTATCGGCTTCGTCCGAGACACCAAATCAGCAGGTAACCATGGTAACCGTGTGCTTGTCTCCTGATTGTTCTGTTCACACACAAAATCAGTCAGACTGATTAAATGATCAGGAAGTCTTACAGGACACAGTGAGCTAAGCAAGATGACAAAAATTAAACAGTAGACTGTTTTATATACATTGTGTGTGTGTGTGTGTGTGTGTGTGTGTGTGTGTGTGTGTGTGTGTGTGTGTGTTACAGGCGGTTCAGACGTGGTGTGTCTGTCTCTGATCAGTCTCGGGGTTCAGACCTGCGGTGAAGACGACCTGACATCCTGGAGGACTCAGGACTGCAGCCCGTCTGTGGTGAAGACCACACCTGAACCCTTCGGCTGGTACCAGAAACCTGGTACTGCATACAAGTACACACATACTGTACAAATCCACAGTGTACTAACACACACACAGTTGAAGTAACCAGCTGTGACCCGTTTGTGTGTTCAGTGAATCAGTGGAGTTCTTCTCCGGCTCTCTGTCCTCCGTTCAGCCTGCCGAGCACCACGAACAACGGTGAGACTACACAACAACTGCAGTACTACTACTACTAATACTACTGAGACTACACAACAACTGCAGTACTGATACTACTACCAGAACTTGTATTAGTACTAGTACTGTAACTACTACCACAAGTAACACTAATGAACTACTACTTGTACTTTTATGCCTGCTAGTATCAGATTACCACCATTACAGCTACTACTAGTAACAATATTACTGCTTTTACTACAACTACTACAAGAACTAATGATGGCTGCTGACTCAGTTACTACTACAGTTACTATGACAACCACTACTGCTACTTCTATGACTACTGGTACTGTTACTACCACAAATACTACTACTTGTCCACCTGAGATAATACTCGAGTATTTGTGTCTCAGTGTCTCTGGATCAGTGGACGCTCCTCTCTGATTCGTCAATCCTCATCGACCCTTCTGTCTCCATGTATGATGTCATCCACCTGAGCCGTGACATCACCACCGACCGTAATAAGACCAGGGACTGGTGTCTCCATGGTAACCACTTTTTGTGAAGTTTCTGATGAAGTTCAAACAGGAAGTGTCGGCCCCTCACACTCCTCTACTTCCTGTTTCAGCCTGTCAGGAGGCGGAGTCTTGCGTTGCTGTGTCGCTCAGTGAGGCGGAGTCCGCAACTCGCTGCGTCCTCTACCCTGACGCCACAGCCTGCGGGTTAAGCTCCACCCCCAGCTCATCCAGCCCCGCCTCCTCCTGCAGACTGGTCATCAGAGAGCCCGCCCCCCAGGTGTACCTGAGGACAGGTGAGCCGATCAGCCAATCACAGTGGAGGTTAATGGTTTGATTCCTGCTGTGTTCACCTGTCTGTTTGTTTCTCTTCAGAGCGGTTGCCATCGGTTACATCCGTCTCTGTCCCGGGACATGGGACGCTGCAAGGCATCGCCGTGGAAACA
This sequence comes from Pagrus major, assembly GCF_040436345.1. NCBI lineage: Eukaryota > Metazoa > Chordata > Actinopteri > Spariformes > Sparidae > Pagrus > Pagrus major. Next base: position 31,985,718 of record NC_133231.1, on the reverse strand, counting down.
GCCCTTGGCTCAGACAGGAAGACGGTGGTTCAGTTCCTGGGAGTCCCGTACGCCCGTCCTCCAATAGGATCACTCCGCTTTGAAGCAGCTCAGCCAGCTGATTGGACGGGAACCTGGGATGCCACCAAACCCCGGTAATTACCCGCTGTTACTATGACTACCGGTTGGATGAATCATCAAAATTATAATAAAACTTCTGCTGATGACTTTATGACCCCTGAAATACTCTGAGGAAAGTACTTTCACTTGAGTTGATCGTCACACTGTGGAAACAGCCGCCGCTTACATCATATATACAGTCAATGACTACACAGTGCATCCAGTCATGGAATGTAACTAAGTACATCTACTCAATTACTGTACTTTAGTGCAATTTTGAGGTACTTTTAATTGAGTATTTCCATTTTCTGCTTCTTTATACTTCCACTTCATTTATTTGATAACTTAAGTTACTTGTTACTTTGATAATCAGCTGACTCACAGTAAACAGTTTAAACATACATGTGAATAAATGGATCAGTTACTTTGACACTTGAGTAAAACTCAAAGTATCTGATGTTAAACGTGCTTGAGTTCTCTGCATATGGGAGACTTTCACTTTTACCAAAGTAATATTTTAACACCATCTGTTACTTTTACAACACTGAGTAATAATACTGTCTCTCTCTCTGTCTGTCTGTCTCTCTCTGTCTCTCTCTCTGTCTGTCTGTCTGTCTCTCTGTCTGTCTGTCTGTCTCTCTGTCTCTCTCTGTCTGTCTGTCTGTCTGTCTGTCTGTCTCTCTGTCTGTCTGTCTGTCTCTCTGTCTCTCTCTGTCTGTCTGTCTGTCTGTCTGTCTGTCTGTCTGTCTCTCTGTCTGTCTGTCTGTCTCTCTGTCTCTCTCTGTCTGTCTGTCTGTCTGTCTCTCTGTCTGTCTGTCTGTCTGTCTCTCTCTCTGTCTGTCCCTCTTTCTCTGTCTGTCTCTCTGTCTCTCTCTGTCTGTCTGTCTCTCTGTCTGTCCCTCTTTCTCTGTCTGTCTCTCTGTCTGTCTGTCTGTCTGTCTCTCTTTCTCTGTCTGTCTCTCTGTCTCTCTGTCTCTCTGTCCGTGCTTCAGTCCCAGCTGTATCCAGCCCGGTGATGTTGAGTCTTCAGCCTCCAGCGAGGACTGTCTCTACCTCAACATCTTCGCTCCGGCTGCTCTGGTGAGCTCCTTCATGGTTTCTTCAGTAAAATGTTGGAAAGTGTCCATGACAGTCTGCGGTGATGTCATCAAGTGTGTTCAACCAAAACATATTCAGATTTTTATCACGTAACAGAAAATGTTTGCTATTTTGCTTGACAAATACTTTCCAATTATTTGTCTGTTGTTCAACTAATCAGCTCATAGTTTCAGCTGTAGTAATATTGATTAATTATAAAATTGATTAAAGCGATCAGACGTCACCACAGGAGCTCCGAATAATGTTCAACCTCACCGACGTCGCACAAAAACATGATCCAAGATGGACACCAACTATACTTCCATGCACCACTGGTGGAAAGTAACTACGTATATTTACTCAAGTACTGTACCTAAGTACAATTTATAGGTACTTCACCTCACACAGTATTTCCTTCTGTATACTTCTACTCCAATAAAGTGTGGAGGAAATATCGAACTCCAGTACAATTATTTGACAACTTTAGTTACTTTGCAGACTCGAGAAGAAACAATTGTGACCTCTGCTGACCTGCGCGTGTGTGTGCGTGTGTGTGTGTGTGTGTGCGTGTGTGTGTGCGTGTGTCAGACGGGGCGTGTCCCAGTCCTGGTTTTCTTCTTCAACCCTTCAGCCAATCAGAACCCAGGACTGTTGGATGGCTCCACCCTCGCTGCTGTGGGTCACATCGTCGTGGTAACAGCCAGCTACAGAACGGCGGCGCTGGGATTCCTGAGCACAGGCGAGGACTCACATTAAGAGACAAATCAATAAATAAAGACACATCCAATCAATCAATACTCTATAACTGTGTGCAGGCTCGTCTGGTCTCCATGGTAACTATGGTCTGTCGGACCAGGAGGCGGTGCTTCGTTGGGTTAACACCCACATCTCTCTGGTGGGCGGAGACAACAGTAGAGTGACGGTCGGGGCGGAGCGACACGGTGCCGACATCACCAGCCTTCATCTCTCCTCCTCCTCCTCCTCTCCTCTGTTCCAGCAGATGATGCTGATGGTGAGAACTCCTCCTCATCTTCTTCCTCCTCCCGTCAGTCGCTGAGCTGCTCTGATGATCTGATGATTTAATAATCGCAGAGAGAAACTCTGCTGTTGTTAGCTGAATGGAGTCGTACAGAAAGACATGGTGCAACGGGAGAAACAGTACTAGTGACAGCAGTGAAAACATAAATCTGTGAGCCGTAGTCAAAGGTCAGCAGCAGTGACAGCAGTTAGCAGCAGCGACAGCAGTTAGCAGCAGTGAACAGTAGCAGGAGCTAGTAGGAACATTTAGCACCTGTAGTAGCAGTTAGCAGCAGGAAGTTGATTTGTTGATTGATTTGTTCTTGTTGTTCCTGCAGGGCGGTTCTGTGTTCTCTCCATCACTGCTTCAGACTCCCTCCACCTCCAGACAGCAGGCGGTCGATCTGGCCAAAGAGCTCGGCTGTGTGACCTCTGACCTCGCCGACGATGACAAGATGGCCGCCTGCCTCAGAGCAACGCCCGTTCACACGCTCAACGCTGCTCAGACGAAGGTAGAGTTCAACACCAGGAGTTCACCATGAAGGTCTGAGAGAGAGAAGTTTGTCTGACGTGTGTGTGTGTGTGTGTGTGTGTGTGTGTGTGTGTGTGTGTGTGTGTGTGTGTGTGTGTGTGTGTGTGTGTTGCAGCTGCTGGCCATCAGCGGTCCGTTTCAGTCCTGGTCTCCGGTCCGTCAGTCCGTCTCTCAGTCCTTCCACAGAGTCGACCTGCTGCTGGGAACATCTGAACACGACGGCCTGATCGACCGAGCTCGCAGGATAAAGGTCAGAGGTCACACGTGACACAGTCTGTGTGGAGACTAAAACATGTTCCTGTATGAAGGACAGGTTTTAATTAAGGTCGCAACAAATGATTATTTTCATTATCCATTCATCTGTTGATTGTTTTCTGGGGTGATACAAACGCTGTAATAAATGAGATGCTGGTGACTAAGATTGTTCGTCATGTTGGAAAAGAGCAAATGAGTAAATATGAAATAAAAGTAAACGAGGAGGTCGTGAGAAAAATAATTTCAGTTCAAAACATTTCTGTTTTCTTCTCAGGACTTTGAGGCTCTGCAGGGTCGAGCGGACGGTAAGACGGCGTTTTACGAGGCTCTGAGTCGCTCGCTGGGAGGAGCCACAGGAAGTGACGTGCTGAAGGAGGCGGCGGCCTGGTTCTACTCTCTGGATCACAGTCCGTCAGCTGCTGGATACAACCTGTTCTCCAGAGCGCTCAACAACGCCACCAGGTCGGAAACTACGCTCACATCTTTCTTTGTGCCATGATGAGACACTGATTCTGATGAAAGACATCCAGACTTTACCTTGATTGTGTGTGTGTGTGTGTGTGTGTGTGTGTGTGTGTGTGTGTGTGTGTTGCAGAGATCTGTTCATCATCTGTCCCAGTCTACAGATGGCTAGCCACTGGGCTAACAGCAAAGCTAACGTCTTCCTGTACCACCAGCCGGCCTCCAGCACTCACGACCGGTACTGACTACTCATACATGGATGTAACTAAGTACATATACTCAAGTACAGTTATGAGCTGTTTGTACTTTGAGTATTCACTTCTACTCTACAGATTCAGATTGATGTTAAACAATAACACAATCAATAATAAATAAACTGAGCTCCATATTTACAGCTGCAACATTAATGTCATGAGTACTTTTAGTACTTGAAGTAACTTCTGATGATGATACTGTTGAAGTATTTCCACACTGTGGTATTTGTACTGTTGGAACAGTACATGACGACTGTTCTGATCGGTCTTGATCAATATATTGATGAGTGTTTCCTGTGCAGGGCTGATGTGTCTGTTCCTCTGGATGTTCAGTTTATGTTTGGGACTCCTCATCGTCCAATGAGCTCTCAGCGTTTCACTTCCCCTGATCGACGCCTCTCTCTGGCCATGATGACCTACGTCTCCAGCTTCATCCGGACCGGGTCAGACAGACACTCGTCAGACAGACACTCGTCAGACAGACACTCCACAGACAAACACTCCACAGACAAACACTCCACAGACAAACACTCCACAGACAAACACTCCACAGACAAACACTCGACAGACAAACACTCGTCAGACAAACACTCGACAGACAAACACTCGACAGACAAACACTCGACAAACACTCGTCAGACAGACACTCGACAGACAGACACTCGACAGACAGACACTCGACAGACAAACACTCGACAGACAGACACTCATCAGACAATAATAATTAATAACTCCGCTTCATTTATTAATAATCGAGAAAAGCGTTCCATACTTAAGTTAATTTTTCCTGCTTTTTTCTCAGGAACCCAAACCCATCTCGTATGTGGGCGGAGTCAGTTCTTCCCCGCTGGCAGCAGGTCCAGTCCTCTGACGCCCCGCCCACCTACCTGGAGCTAAGCCCCGCCCTGCGACATCGTCAGGGTCTGAGTCAGAACTCCTGCTCCTTCTGGAACCAACTGGGAACCAGACTGACCGGACTGAGAGGTGAGAGGAGCCCAGTGTAGCCCAGCAGAACCCAGTAGAGTGGACTCTATTCGGCCCACCTTCGCTCTGTTTCTTCTTCTGTCCTTCTTTACTTCACTTAAATAATTTGATTCCTGTTTTTTCTCTTCAGGTGAGGGGGCGGAGCCTGTCCAGCCTGCACTGACCCCTGTTCTCCCAGTGGCTGCACCGTCCAGCCAATCACAGACTGAGAAAGATGCCTACAGCTGAACTAATGACATCATCATCCCGTCCTCATGACCTCACAGTTTCCTGCCTTCAGATTCAGTTTGATCTGCTGCTGAATCATCAATAAAAAGCATTTAAACTCTCCGTCGTCTCACTCATTCAAACATCAGCTGCTCTTCCTCCGACCTCCACCAGGTGCCGCTGTGATCAAACTGACTGTTGAAGTGAATGAGAAAACTTCAACTTCTATCAAGTCCAGCAGATTCACTGAGTGGAAACAAGAAGACTACATCAGATCCGTGAAACGTACAAATCACTGATTCGTTCTCATGACACTGAACGCATCAGTCCCATTATCAGCTGTTAGTCCGACACACGAGTAAAAGTCTGAAGTATCTGATATTATAGAGGACAAGTTATATTATACATTTACATGATCAGAATCAGTTTGACTTTTCACCCAATAAAACAGTTGAGTGGAAGAATAAAGTAACAAATACTCAAGTACTTGAGTGAATGTACTTAGTTACATTCCATCACTGATTACATTACTATACTGGCAGCCATGTGCATGCTGGAAGCTAAACTGGCTAATTAGCATTAAACACAGCAGAAGTTATTTCAGTCGATCCGGAGGAGGAGAAACATTAACATCACTACGGTGGCCCTGAAAGCTCAAACACATGCAAATATATAAAACGCCAGCATCTTTCTGACAACACATTACAAACACACACACACACAAACACTGCAGGTCGCACAAAACACAACACAAGTTTCCAGGGGGACACTAAAAAGTGGTGAACACCTGGAACAAGTTCATGAAGTTTCTGAGGCAATTATCTGTCAGGAAACTGAGCAAAATCTGTTTTAACGTTATGATTGAATGATTCAGATGATTATTATTACAGGAAGCTGCTGTCACTCGAGCCTCTGGCTGATTACTAATCTACACATCCACAAGGCTGCAGTCACACACGCGTGAAGTTCACAGTGAACAGTCACTTCCTGGTCACGTCCATTATATGCGAGCGAAGGTGCAAACAAACACCTGCGTCTGATGACAAAGACTCGTAGCATGTTGGCCTCACGTGGAGTTCAGCTCCACTGTGATTGCTGATGCGACTCCCTGGTCCAAGACGTGTGTGTGTGTGTGTGTGTGTGTGTGTGTGTGTGTGTTTAATTCCACAAACCAGTGAACTGGTTCTGTGTCAGGTCCTTCTCGGAACAGAGAAGAGTCGTGACCTCGCTGAGCGGCCTTTATACGGCCTAATAAGAAATATGACATTAAATGCACCAGATTTATGGCATTAATTCATTTATTTTGTGATAAATTGCTATTTTTAATTTCCTTTTCTAATTATTTACGTTTTTAGTTCATTTTCCATTAATTTTTTCATTTTCTAAGTTATTTTTGTCTCATTTTCCCTTTAAATTTCACCTCATTTAGCTACAAATGTATTTTATTTGACTTTATTTTACTTCACATCTCTTTGTGCGGCTCCACTTTTGCCTTTACTAAAAGAACAAAACTAAAAGGCGCTGCAACAATTTATAAATATACTGAATATTAATCAGCAACAACTTTTTATAATCTCTTAATTAATTAGGTGATAAAATAATTAAAACGAAGCAGCTTTCTGTGCCGTTAATGTCTGTTTTTTATCAGTAAACTGAATCTGTGAGTTTTGAATTGACGGTCCAACAAAAGACATTTTAACATTAATAAACAAACAATACAAATATTATTCAGTGATGAAATCTCCTTGTTCAGATGTTTTTGAGGATCGACTGTAATTTATTTCTTCATGAACATGAAGCTTGAATCAGGAAACTGACCACAGAGTGGAGCCCTGTTCCTGCTGGAGATCCTGAGGCATGCTGGGAGTGAGCCCGCCCCCTCCCGCCCCCTCCCTCCTCCACCTGTGTGCAGGTGAGGCAGGTGTATAAAGGAGTCTTTCTCCAGGTGGAAACAGACTCCAGCAGCCGCTCACACTGAGATCTTTGTCACAAACTGTCGGATTTCCTGCAGAAAGATGGAGCCGCTGCTCGCACTCTGGATCGCTCTCAGCGTCTCGGCCTCAGGTATGAAAAACACTTTCACCTCATGTTCTGATACCTTTGAATGTTTTGTTTCACTGCAGCTCAAAGTGGAAAGAAACTGGAATATAGAAAACAAAAAAACTAATCAAGGAGGTCAAAGAGATCGGAGAGATTTCACTTCCCTCAGCTTAGACGGACCGGAGGGAAAAACACACCTGAGGAGTTTTTTAAAAGGATCGGTGAGCGTCTGATCGATCTGATTTAGGCTGCAACTAATGATCCTGTTCATTATTCATCTGCCAGTTTATAACAGATACAGTGATCAGTATAAAATGTCCAAAAACTTTTAAAATGTTCATTTGTATCTCGTTTATCCAAAGTGACGTCTTCCAGCGGTCTGAAACTCAAACATCAGCTCAGTGTCACAAAGACGAGCTGAACATTTATATCATGAAGGAACCAGAGAGTGTTTGACTCCATGTTGGTGCTTCTGTTTAACGTCCGTCCGTCTTCATTCAGCTGCGTCAGCGTCAGAGAGGGAAAAGTATGTTGATAAAAATACTGATAACTAAACGCGTCTTAAATAAAAATAAATTCATACGTCCACAGAGTTAAGTTATGATTCCAGTATATCAACTTAATGATGCAATGAAACCTTATTTTGTTAGTAAAGACATTTAATGAGTAATTATTAATTTTAATATTACTTTTAATAAAACAATAATTAAAAGTTCAATTCCCATGAAATTGTATTTTAATTAAAATATAAATGTATTTAAGTGATCAATATTTTTTTTAAACTTCATTCCTATAACATCCACTCCTCATATCAGAAGTCTTCATCCTCCACCCTCGACACTACGAGTCGTGCTACAGCTCTGAGTCTGTACGTAGACAGCTAATGCTAACATCAGCATGCTAACATTCTCAAAACAACAATGCTAACATCTGTAGCTGTGTGTAGCTGTATGCAGCTGTATGTGTGTGTATGCAGCTGTATGTGTGTGTGAGCTGCGTGTTACTGTAAACGAACGCTGTGATTGGTTCTTTAAAACAGAAAATGAAAAAACGAAAAAAACGTTTCTGATCAGGTGACGGAGCAGAAATCACAGCAACACATTTTCTTCTTCTTTAGTGTCTTCAACTACGACTCCTGTTGCCATGACAACCACCCCACCAGTTACGAGCAATCGAGATGTTTCTACACCTGCTGTATCCATGGCAACTGTCAGCTCGACCAACAGGACGGAAACCAGTCCTCCCAGTAACCACACGGCACAAGGACCCACCGCCAGTCCTCCCAGTAACCACACGACACAAGGACCCACCGCCAGTCCTCCCAGTAACCACACGACACAAGGACCCACCGCCAGTCCTCCCAGTAACCACACGACACAAGAACCCACCGCCAGTCCTCCCAGTAACCGCACGACACAAGGACCCACCGCCAGTCCTCCCAGTAACCGCACGACACAAGGACCCACCGCCAGTCCTCCCAGTAACCACACGACACAAGGACCCACCGCCAGTCCTCCCAGTAACCACACGACACAAGGACCCACCGCCAGTCCTCCCAGTAACCACACGGCACAAGGACCCACCGCCAGTCCTCCCAGTAACCACACGGCACAAGGACCCACCGCCAGTCCTCCCAGTAACGGCACAACACAAGGACCCACCGCCAGTCCTCCCAGTAACCACACGGCACAAGGACCCACCGCCAGTCCTCCCAGTAACCACACGGTACAAGGACCCACCGCCAGTCCTCCCAGTAACCACACGGCACAAGGACCCACCGCCAGTCCTCCCAGCAACCACACGGCACAAGGACCCACCGCCAGTCCTCCCAGTAACCACACGACACGAGGACCCACCGCCAGTCCTCCCAGTAACCACACGGCACAAGGACTCACCGCCAGTCCTCCCAGTAACCACACCACAACAGATGGTTCCAACACAGCGACTGGAACCAGTAAGACCACAGCAGCCACATCTGGATCCTCAAACACAACAACCAGCAGATCACCAGTTTCTGTTTCCACAAATAAACCAATCACATCCGAGGATTCGTCTGTGGCCCCGCCCCCGGCCGGTGGCAGCAGTGGTGTTCCCGGTTGGGGCATCGCTCTGCTGGTTCTGGCTGCTCTGGTTCTGCTGTTGCTGATCCTGCTGCTGATCGGACTGGTGAGTTCAGAACTACCTGTTGTTTTTCTGTCCAAGATATTCATTTGGGTTTCAGTCTCATGGTTAGCCTAGCTTAGCATTAAGGCTGCAGCAGTGGGACACAGCGAGCCTGGATCTGTCCGAATACGACTGGGTCATTAGTTTATTGAATGTGTGAACACATTAACAGTCCTTCCACACCGGCATGTTTTCGTACAGTAGACAGTTTTCACATGGCGCCATTTTCCTCTGACTCAGAGGGAAGCTCAGATTGTAAGTTGTCTAAATGTCTTTAGCATGTGTTAGCTAAAGTTAGCTGTCGTCTAACTGCTAGAACTGAAAAAAACATCATATTTGATAACCCATTAGCTACATTCAGATGACAGCTAACGCTAGCATACTTTAACTGATGTTAGCTGTTGTCTAACTGTAGGTAGAAGTGAAAAAACATCATATTTGATAACCCATTAGCTACATTTAGACAGCAGTGAACGTTAGCATACGTTGGCTAATGTTTAATAAACGAGTCCAAGATGAATGTTGATAAATGAGAAATAACAGCTTGTCTATCGTCTCATGTCACACCATCATTAGCATTCATGCCAACAGTGGCTGAATGCTAATGTTAGCTGTTGCTAGCACCGTTTTCAAAACAGCGTTTGAGCTTCACACTCTCAGCGCGGCGTCGAGGAAAATGGCTGCATGGCCGGAAAGTTATTCCTTATTTTCTCTGACTTGTGTTTGTTGAATCCATTAACAAATAAAATGAGGAAACCACAGTTATATTTACATTTATCTCATTTGTTATTTCATATTTTCAGTGTTAATATTCCTCTTTTAGAGCTTATGCAAAAAGTTAGCTGATGGTTTCCAGTCTTGTCATCTTGCTAACAGTCAGTATTTCCCTCTGCAGCTGGTGTGGTGCTGCTGTAGGCGGCGCTACAAAGGCTTCAGTCCCTACGACCAGCTGAGCCACGGAGACGACATCCCGCTGTACACAACACACAGCCGCTTCGAAGGGCCCAACGGGAAACCATCCGTGAGTCAACACAACACAACACAACACAACACAACACAACACAACCACACAACACCACACAACACCACGCAACACAACCACACAACACCACACAACACAACCACACAACACCACACAACACCACGCAACACAACCACACAACACCACGCAACACAACCACACAACACCACACAACACCACGCAACACAACCACACAACACCACACAACACCATGCAACACAACCACACAACACCACGCAACACAACCACACAACACAACCACACAACACCACACAACACAACCACACAACACCACACAACACCACGCAACACAACCACACAACACAACCACACAACACCACGCAACACAACCACACAACACCACACAACACCACGCAACACAACCACACAACACCACACAACACCACGCAACACAACCACACAACACCACACAACACCATGCAACATCCTGACAGGGACTCACAAGGAGGTGGGTGGTCTGTCCTCCATAACACACACAGACTGGTATGTCCTCATAAAGACAGTGGGATATCTCTCTCACACACACACACACACACACACACACACACACACAGGGCAGAGTGTGTGTTGCTTGTGTGTCTGTGTGCTGTAATGTGACTCCTGGGAAAGAGCCTCTTCCACGCAGCAGATCAGAGTTCATCCATTGACATTAATGCAGTCACACTGAGCCGAGTCTGTTCTGACAGAACAAACCCAGCTCCATGTCATCTGCCAACAGTCTGCAGAGAGTCAGGGCTCGTTTATGATAATGAACCTCAGTCCAGCTGCAGTCAGAACCGCAGACTGGACTCTGAGACTGGACTCTGAGGCGTGAGTGTGTTGAACTAATGTAGCCGTTATTGAGTCGTTTGTATTTTAATGAGTCAGTCGACATTCAGACGGGAACAATGAGAAACAGTGACACCTCCCTGTGATGTGATTGTCACCATGGCAACCAGGTAATGGACAAACACAAGCTGTCAGTGGGCGAGAGAGAGAGAGAGAGAGTTTATTGACTCTAGCACATTAGCTGTTGTTATTAACGAGCAGAGACTCAGACCCGTTCACTCTGTTAGTTAATAATAAGTATAACTGATGAAGACGTCTCCTTCTCTCAGCGACTCCATCAACAGTTGTCTCTGCTTAGGACGCACTAATTATTTACAGTTAGTTCCACTTCATTAATTATGAGTGACACATTAGTTCTGATCCCATAACTCGTCTGTTTCAGGGTGACCTGAACAGGCCGATGAAGAACCGGACCGGGACGTACACGCTGAACCAATAACGAGCAGCGTGAGTGGACCGGCGGCGAGGAGACGGACACGTGATCTTTACTTCAAACTGTTTTGTACGTTCGAATCCTGATTTGACTGAAAACTTGTTTTTATTTTAATCTTGTATTTATTGTCTGCGGCACAGGGAGCTCCTTTATTCACAACACGCCAACCACAAACAAGACATGTTTGCTTTTTTAACTGCAGATCATTTCATTCTCACAATCAGATAATATTTAAAAATCAACATTATTCATTATTTCAGCTGACGATCATTAAACTTTCACCAGCAGCTCCATTAATTCACCGCTAATCCTACATTTGTTTATATGTTCTTGTTGTGATAATATTGACACTGTTATTACAGCATTTGCTGCATATATATATTTTATAATCAATCATTATACCAATTATCATATATTTGAATTATTCTTTTATTATGTTTGATTCAACAGTGACTGCTGTTGTTTTTAATACACTGCCACTTACATTAATAATATTTCCATTTATTTATTATTTTCTCATGTTTTACATCTTTTTATAAAACACGTGATACAAAAACTATTTTAGTTTTACTTATATTACACTTATACATGTATATCTATCTATATATAGATATATATAGATATATATAGATATAGATATATATATATACACACAAATATATACTATATATCTTTTTAATGAGGTGTGATATTGTGACTACAGTCATTATGGTTTATAATTTAAAAGGTGAAATATGATACCAGTGATTACATATTAGATTCTCACAGAACTTTCTGTATTAAATATTTGATCCTATAAACGTGTCTGACACACGTGTGATGCTGTCATCTCTCCTGTTTTTATATTTTAAATTTTATTGTCAAACTTTGACGTATCTTCTGTTATTTCAGAATCAGAACTGTCTCAGTTATAAATGTTCAAACAGACTTCAGATCTTGTTTGATATAAAACTCAATAATCATGTTTTATATTTTAAACGCTGATATTAATAATCAATGAGGCGTTTCTGTCACATATTTTGTTCCTCTCAAACATTTTGTCGGATACAAAAAATATGAAAATAAATTCACTCTTACTGTATCGCCAGTATTTTAATTTGTCATGTTATTACTGTATCATTGTACAACATGACTTTTTAAATGACGGTTGTATATTTTAATTCTTTATAAAACACTTGCTGTGTGTTTTCTGCATCTTCTGCTGCAGCTGCTGTTAATAATCAGGTTTCAGTCTGGCAGCAGCCTCACTGTCCCAGTTTGTTCTGTTTTGTGTCTGAAGCTGAAACTTCCACTCTGAAAGTGGATCCGCTTTGTTCCACTTCTGATTTTAACCAAAGTCGTCCGGGTTCGTCACAAAAGAGCCTCACAAAGACAGAAAGAGAAGCCGAGGCGTCGACGGAGCGTCTGAATGTTTGATATGAGATGATGGAACTGATATGAACGTACAGAGACTGGGCCGGGCCTGCACGCATAAAACATGTTCCTCTCATGTGTTTATGACTTCATGTTCAGTGAATAAATATCATCACATGGAGTTTATATTCAGTCATTTTCTCTTCATTTGAAGACTGTCAGCTGGCTGGAGGACTTGTTAGCTAGTTGAGTTAGTTATAAGACAGCTGAGCTAGTTATACACAAGATGAGTTAGCTGTATGCTAGTTGAGTTAGCTGTATGCTAGTTGAGTTAGCTGTATGCTAGTTGAGTTAGCTGAAAGCTAGTTGAGTTAGCTGAAAGCTAGCTGAATGATCTGGATGTGATGTGAGTTAGTTGTAAACCAGCTGACCGTCTGTTCGTGTCCCTCTCACAGTTTCCCACTTCCTGTTTCAGGATCTCGTGACATATTTTATACTCAGGTCTTTAATTCTTGTGAGACTCGATGAATCACTGCCACAGACTCACGAGTCACGCTGGTCTCATTATTAGCAGTGCAGCTGACATTATTATTAATCATCTTCTCGCTGTTCAAACAGTTCTGGTGACGGGTCAGAGTCCGTTCAGACCAAACCTTTTCTGGACTAATGTCTCAATACATCAGTCCAGTTTTAATGACATTGGCCAAATATAATGTGTTGATTCAAAATGACATTATTAATAAAATATTAATTAACTGTGAAACATGACAAATCCACGTTTGTAAATCAGCTTCCTGACCAACGGATTAAGAAAAAGACTAATCATTCATCACTAATGCAAATGATATTTATACCTTTATTTTATGGAGTGTTTAACATGAAGCTGCTGATAAAACACACGGCTGTCTGTGCTTGTGTTGGTGATGTCAGGTCACGTGACCTCCACCTGACTGTCGGCTGCTCAGGTAACAGAAACGTGGAGACTCTTTATTTGTACTGAGGCAGCAGCACCTGAAGGAGACTCAACAGGAAGTGCAACAAATTAAAAAGTAGGCGGGCTGCATGTTGTCGATGTTTGGGGGTGTACCTTGATTGACAGATACCTCAGCAGTCAGGTGTGGAGGTTGACGTTTGCTCGCAGCCCCTCGGCTCCGCCCCTCTGTGATGACATCATGATTTAACACCTTCAGAAACCTGTAAGAACCAAAACAGACTGATGACTGAGGGGAAGAGGCGGGGCTTCATCACGACGTCCCGAGTCCAGAGACCAGAGTCCCGAGTCCCGAGTCCAGAGACCCGAGTCCAGAGTCCAGAGTCCAGAGACCAGAGACCAGAGTCCAGAGACCAGAGACCTGAGTCCAGAGTCCAGAGACCAGAGTCCAGATCTTGATCCAGTAATACTAATACCATTACTACAGTGTGGTATTTATTACTTGATATAAAACATGATGTGATGTCTGGTCTGTGCTGCCCCCTGCTGGCCTGAAGGCTCAGGTGTTACAGGTGAGCTGTGAGCCCAGCTGAAGCTCCACACACACACACACACACACACACACACACACACACACACACACACAAAAGTGTGCGAAAAGTTCCCGGATGTCGTACTGATTCGGAAAATCTTTCCAGTCTGCATCCGACCAGTCTACTCTGCCTACTGTTTCCCACAATGCAATGCGCTGCCTGGATGACGTCCTCCGGAGCAGTACGGCGTTTATGTTTGTTTACATAAGTACAGTGAGGCTACTTGACTATTGTGACGAAAACTATACAGGTACAATAGAAATCCAGGCTGTTGTACATATGAAATGAAAAAAAGTACTCTGTTAATTAAAACATTTTGTTATTAATATTTGGTGACTTCGGTACGTACAGCTCCCAGACAGCGATATACTGTCCACTACAAACATGAAGCTTCCCTCTGGCGGTTCATCTTCACAGAGCAGCGGTTCAGGTCACTGGCTCTGTCTCCCGGGACGACGACGCGTGTTGGCCGGCGAACAGCTCTGGAGACGGGCTGCTGCCTCTGAGACGACCCGCTGCTCCCGGAGGGTCGGTCCCTCAGCTGGAGCTTCACTCCTCCGAACACATCCAGGCAGATTACTACACTGCCGTCATTGGGGTGAACTCACCGCACACTGGGGATCTAAACGGTTAAAAAATATTAAAACTTAAAGGGATAGTTCGGATTTGACATGAAGTTGTATGACATCCTCACCATCAGTGTCGTGCATCAGCAGTGACTTCTCCCCCACTGCGTCCTGTGAGCCGAGGTCTGTCCCGCTGTTGTTGCTGAAGAAAGTAGTTACGGCTAGTTTGCGGAGTCACGAAGATAAAGCGTTTTGCTTCAAAAAACAATATCCGTTCAAAAGAGTAAAACATTTGCATCACAAAATCGTTTACGACAAAAAAGTCAGACCTCACGATCACCTGGCACTATTTCCCCTCCCTTCGTATCACTGCGCGCTTCCGCCTGCTGACACACGGCACCGCTCCGTCAGCTGTTTCACGGTGTTTACATGCTCGGATGGTAACGTAAATATGTCTGACTACGAAACGAGTGATGAAGACATTCCTTTTACCACAGAGCCAAAGGGATTTCTTTATGAACCCGAATACACAGACACCGAGCTTCGTCAAATGGAGTTAGAACGGGCAGAGAGAGAGGAGAGAGACAGAGAAGCGGTCCAAGCTGAAGTTGGACCTGTACAGACAGTACATAGTTGCTGACAATAATAATAACAGCCATCATATAAAAAGGCACCGTCTTTAACTTGTAGGTAGTTGTTCTTACCTGGGGTCGTAGCACAGCAGCGCTCTTCAAAACATGTTTCTTCCTCTTTCCTGGGCGTGTAGGAACATAATCGTCCTTGCTGAAGTGTGCACTACACACACGAAGCTTTTTCACCCTTGGCAGTCTCGCTTCAATCTTCAAGCCTATGGCAAGAAGCCAAAGTTGCCTAATAGCAATGTCCGTGACAGGAAAGCGGTGAAATATATACGGCGACTTGGTGTGATCTTTGTTGTTGCAACCCGGATAATCGCAAATCCGCACCATTTTTATATATCCTCTTGTCTAATAATCTCGCTAGTACTCACGTTAGCTCTCACGTTAGCTCTCTCGCACATCCGAGCATGTAAACACCGTGAAACAGCTGACGGAGCAGTGCGGTGTGTCAACAGGCGGAAGCGCGCAGTGATACGAAGGGAGGGGAAATAGTGCCAGGTGATCGTGAGGTCTGACTTTTTTGTCGTAAACGATTTTGTGATGCAAATGTTTTACTCTTTTGAACGGATATTGTTTTTTGAAGCAAAACGCTTTATCTTCGTGACTCCGCAAACTAGTCGTAACTGCTTTCTTCAGCAACAACAGCGGGACAGACCTCGGCTCACAGGACGCAGTGGGGGGGAAGTCACTGCTGATGCACGACACTGATGGTGAGGATGTCATACAACTTCATGTCAAAAAATCCGGACTATCCCACTAAAGTGACATAATAACAGCGCTACAGCGGGAAATAAAACAGCTTTGCGCCTGTTTTACAACTACCGCTGCCGGTCGCCACGAAATGCATTCTGGGAAACTTGCAGACTGCGGCGTGAACGGCGTCGGTCTGCTGAAGTAGCTGAATCCCACAGTCAGTATGCAGTATACAGTACATACTAACGCAGTATGCAGTATACAGTACGTACTAACACAGTATGCAGTAGTAGTAGCAGTATGCTAGTATCCGGTTTCGAAAACAGCCTCAGAGTTGTCCCGATTCTGATACCAGTACCGGAAATGCCTCCGGTACTGCCGAGAATGCTGGCATCAGTATCGGTGAGTACTGGAGTCCAGGCACCGATCCGATACCACGTAATTTATTAGCAATAGGAATCTATTTACCGGTTAGCTCCGTTAGCTCCGTTAGCTCTGTTAGCTCTGTTAGCTCCGTTAGCTCCGTTAGCTCTGTTAGCTCCGTTAGCTCTGTTAGCTCCGTTAGCTCCTGACACCTGCAGACAAGGAGCTGATCGTGGCTGCACTTATATAAATAATTATTCCCAGATTTATTTAGTTCAGAACGTTGCACTACTATTTTATACTGTTGTGTTTAAAAATAAATGGCTTTCATTTGCTGTATTCATTCATGTTTTACGAAGGGTTTAGCCTGAGCCAGGCCACAATGATAATCATATCACAGTCGTGCAGGCGTAGGATGATATTTTTTTTATATAACACACTGGTATCGGTACTCGGTATCGGCCGATACCCACAGCATACGTATCGGTATCAGGAGGGAAAAAATGGTATCGGAACATCTCAACATTCAAGTGTGAGTCTTGGGTTTATACTCGGTTTTAACTCATTTGAACATCCAACGTCAGATGTGTTAAACTTCAGGGGACCTTAAAACCTCCAAATTACAACTTTCAGTTAAAATACGTGACGCTGGTACTGCTGTGGTAAATATAGCTGTTATTCACGGGTTCATGTTTATTTTGTAATGTTGATCATTCAATTTAGATTTGACACATTTTGTCTTTAATTTTTGTACACACACAAATAAATGTGCACGTTTGATAGATTTGAACCAAAACAGACTTTAATGCATGAACACCTGGTGACGCAACCAGGAAACACTCCGAAGGCTGGACCGTCCCATTTAACCATGTTGACCTCCAGACCCGCGACGAGTACAAGTACTCTGTATACTACTGTATTACATCGGTACTCAGTACTATATTACATAAGCACTCAGTACTTGAAGCTCAGCAGCCTGTAAACTGGTGTCAGCATCATGTTTGTGTCTTGAATGAAGCTAAATACAGAATCCGGTGATGGCGGAATTTAAAATGGCCGCCAAGAGGCGAACACACACACACACACACACACACACACATTCACGCACATTATATTTAAACATATAAACACACACACATTTATACATTTATACGCCCCAAACTGTTGAACTTTAACCGGCCGGTTTCATGAAGTTATGAAAAGTGAACATTTCCCGTCTTGTTCGGCACATTTCAGTGTGACTGTCCTGTCAGAGGAGGACTGACCTCACATCCTCATTCTGGAAGCTGAAGCATCAGCTGTTCGAGTCGTTACCAGCTGTTTGAGTCGTTACCTGCTGTTTGAGTCTTTACCTGCTGTTCGAGTCTTTACCAGCTGTCTGAGTCGTTACCTGCTGTTTGTGTATTTACCTGCTGTTTGAGTCTTTACCTGCTGTCTGAGTCTTTACCTGCTGTCTGAGTCTTTACCTGCTGTCTGAGTCTTTACCTGCTGTTCGAGTCTTTACCAGCTGTCTGAGTCGTTACCTGCTGTTTGTGTATTTACCTGCTGTTTGAGTCTTTACCTGCTGTTTGAGTCTTTACCAGCTGTTTGAGTCTTTACAAGCTGTTTGAGTCGTTACCTGCTGTTTGTCCGCAGACTGCAGTTCAGCTTCACAGTAACTTCTGAGCTGATGACGCTTCAATCACCTCCACCTGCTCCTGCTGCATCCTGCTGCATCCTGCTGCAGTACCACATTCCACCACAGATACTGACCTTTACTAGCCGTTAGATCACAGGGGGCGCTGTTTCACCACTTTGAACAGTGATTAATTGGATGTGGAAGTGTTTTAAATAATAAAGACAATAAAATGTCTGTATTGATCCATATATGTTCCCGTCTGTCTGTCTCCTTACTTCAGTTTTCTCTATTTAATTCTGTACATATATTTTTTGTATTCTCCTTGTTCGACGTCCTAATGTAGCTTTATTTTCACTTCCATGTTTGTTAGAAACAAAATGTTGAACCTTCACACACAGACACACTAACACACAGAGACACACTGACACACAGAGACACACTGACACACAGAGACACACAGAGACACACAGAGACACAGAGACACACTAACACACAGTGACACACTGAGACACAGAGACACACTGAGACACACTGAGACACAGAGACACACAGAGACACACTGAGACACACTGACACACAGAGACACACAGAGAGACACAGAGACACAGAGACACAGAGACACACTGAGACACACTGACACACACTGACACACAGAGACACACAGAGACACACAGAGACACACTAACACACAGAGACACACTGAGACACACTGAGACACAGAGACACACAGAGACACACTGACACACACTGACACACAGAGACACACAGAGACACACAGAGACACACTGACACACAGAGACACACACTGACACACAGAGACACACTGAGACACACTGAGACACAGAGACACACAGAGACACACAGAGACACACACTGACACACAGAGACACACTGAGACACACTGAGACACAGAGACACACACTGACACACAGAGACACACAGAGACACACAGAGACACACTAACACACAGAGACACACTAACACACAGTGACACACTGACACACAGAGACACACTAACACACAGAGACACAGAGACACACAGTGACACACAGAGACACACTGAGACACACTGAGACACAGAGACACACACTGACACACAGAGACACACAGAGACACACAGAGACACACAGAGACACACTAACACACAGAGACACACTAACACACAGTGACACACTGACACACAGAGACACACTAACACACAGAGACACAGAGACACACAGTGACACACAGAGACACACTGAGACACACTAACACACAGAGACACACTAACACACAGTGACACACTGACACACAGAGACACAGAGACACACAGTGACACACTGACACACAGAGACACACTGACACACAGAGACACACTAACACACAGAGACACAGAGACACACACTGACACACAGAGACACACAGAGACACACAGAGACACACTAACACACAGAGACACACTAACACACAGTGACACACTGACACACAGAGACACAGAGACACACAGTGACACACTGACACACAGAGACACACTGACACACAGAGACACACTAACACACAGAGACACAGAGACACACAGACACACAGAGACACACTGACACACAGAGACACACTGACACACAGAGACACACTAACACACAGAGACACAGAGACACACAGACACACACTGACACACAGAGACACACTGACACACAGAGACACACTAACACACAGAGACACAGAGACACACAGACACACAGACACACAGTGATACACTGGAGCACCAAAGGTTTATGGACATTTGACCGTGTCCTATTCTGAAGTGTTTTTTTGTTTGTTTTTTTTAAAAAAAAGCTGTTTTGAACAAAGTAGTTTCACCTCAAGCATCTTTTCATAACTGTTGTGTTGTTTTCTGTTGTGTGACCTGATCATCAGTAGCCTGCAGTTTGCTCAGTTGTCATGGAACTGTACATAAAGTAGATTAGATTTAGTTTAAGTTTACTGATGTGATGCTTAAATAAC